>NC_083390.1:16287000-16597800 GCF_031755915.1 Ziziphus jujuba
GGATTAAACACCAGGTAGTCTACCAGTGCCTCCTATACAACCCATATTGATCATCACAATACACCTCGCTTGGGGTCTAGCATCCTTTTTGGCATACTTTTGACCGGGTATAGACTTTGATACCATTTATAATACCCCCTTTGTAATTGGTAAATCCATCACTTTTTGTTGATATTCTCCTCAATTTAGCCAATGCACTCGGTATAGGATTTTTTTTTTAGAACTTCCCAAGAAGCCATTCATACTTGGACTACTCTCACTTAAGCATGCTTAAGTTCGGGGTCTTTTCAAATAGCGAAGCTAATAGCTCTAAAAAGGCCTCGGCTTTATGAGAGTGAGTATCATTATATTGAACCATCCTTTGTTTCATATGAGGACGATGTGGAATTGGACACTGGGTAGCCTACCAATGCCTCTTTGCACCTGGCCATACTAGACAACATAATAAATAAAATTAAAGAAACCAAATATTGTTGCCTAAGATAAAACTGGGGACCTTTGTCATTTTTTCCTTTTTCTCTGGAGGTCATATTTTGATTGTGAAGATCGGTGTGAGTGGATGTGAGAGGCACTGGTAGGCTACCTTATCTCCAATCCCACATTGCTCAAGTATGAAACAAGGGATGGTCCCAATGTAATGATAATCACTCTTATAACGTTGAGGCCGTTTCAAAATGGTTGGCTTCAAAGTTGGGAAGAACTCTAAAGTTAAGTGTGTTCAGGTAAGAGTAGTCTAAAGATGCTGTGGCTAAATCGGAAAAAATATCATCATAAGGTGACAAGTCCACCGATGGAGGCAAGGTGTTATAGTCATGATAACTAACATTTTTGGCATTGAACTTTTAATCATCTGTATAACCATCATAATCAACTCAAAAAGCCCTATTATGTTAAAGTAATAGTGTGTTGATTTCAAAACATACATAGTTGTTCCATACTATACACAACCAAGACTATCAAGTATTTACCAAAATGGATCAGCAACATGAACAATAATCCGATTGTATATAATTTTGAGTAAATATCAAATTGCCAATGTAGAACAAAATGGGACTACTTAAATTTGTCCCTTAGAGAACTTGTTAGTATGACTCTTTCATACTAAGAATATAGATTCTTAGAGAACTTGTTACTTTTAACCACCCATACCATACTAGGATAACTAATGTGGATATCAAACCATTTTGAGAATCCTATCAATATAGGTTCTAACTAAGACAATTACAATACATAATTAGCCTTGTCTCAAATAATCTTCATTTCCAGTATAAATGGAACATTTTTATGATCTTTCATATCAAGATGGCTGCAAAACAATAATTTATCTCAGTTAATTGATCAGTGTCATTAGTTGCCAATAGTATGTCATCAACATCCAATATAATAAATATGGAATTGCTCCCACTGACCCTTGTACATATGCATGAATCAACAATATTTTCCTTAAAGCAATTTTAAGTGACAACTTCATCAAAATTGAAATACCACTACCATGAGGCTATTTAATACCATAAATGAATTTCTTAAACTTACAAACTAATTCTTATTCCCCACCGTTTGGAAGCCAACCGGCTGGATGATATATTTGTCCTTATATAAATCTCAATTCAAAAAAGTATTTATGACATCCATCTAATGCAACCCCAAGTTGAAATGAGCCATAATCACAATAATGATTTTAAAAGAATCTTTTGTGGATATAGAAGAGTGTGTCCATTTATAGTCAATTTCATCCTTTTGGCTAAATCCTTTGGCAACCAATCTAGCATTATACCACTCCACTTAACCATTGGAGTCTCTCTTGGTTTTAAAGACCCATTTGCACTAAAAAGGTTTGCTACCTTTAGATAACTCAACCAAAAATCACACATTAATGTCATGAATTTTATCTTTCATTACATCTTACCAAAGGTCAGACAATGAGCTATCCATGGCTTCATTATAAAGAACTAGATTTGATTAATCACTTATCTCAAACTCATATTTCTGTGGATAAACCTCATAGTTATCATGTAAAACAAAACTTTGAACCCTTTATGACCTTCTCAAAAGCACATCAGCAACAGTAGCAACAAAAGCATCTCATTTTATCTCAATGGGTTTAATTGACTGTTGATTCCATAACTGTTGAATCAATAAAATCTCTGGTAGAAATATTAGCAGTGGGAATGAACATACTTTCCTTTTTAAATTTAAGTTTATTTGGACTCTCATTGTCATTAATGCCCAAACATCCTCAAAATAGACAACTTTGTCCAACTAAAATAATTTGGATGGTATGAGATAAAGAATAAAATTTGAAACCTTTGGATCCTTTATAACTAGTAAAGATTTTAGGATCCAAAATCTTAACTTGAAAATTATTGTCATTACCTTAGCTTTACAACCACATATACAAGAAAGCTATAAACTAGGCACAACTTGTCATCCATAAGAAAACAAACAAATTAAAAATTTGTTAACATACACCACACCATATACATTAATTGCAGTTTCTTTTCTTGACAATGCCATTTCAAGGGAGTGTTAGGCATTGTATATTACGCATCAATGCCACATTCACACAAATAACTTACAAATGTCTAGGGTTTCATCCAGTCTTGTCATATTTGCCACAATATTCACCACTTCTATTAGATCTCTCGGCCTTCAACTTCTTATTCTTATAAGGTTTTGTCTTTACCTTGAACTTTTTAAATGTAACCAAGTATCAATTTTCTCATGGATGAGAACAACATATCTATAATAGAAGAAGTCATTATTATATGTAACAAAATACTTATAGTCTCCCAAATCAGGTGCTGCAACATGTGCATCAGTGCTCTAGTATAAAAATTTAATTCTGGTATATATAAGAGTGACAATGAGCGACAAGGGAATTTAAAATAAGCAGCAGGTTATGGGCTAAGTTATCACAAAATGCAACATAAAGACTTATAATGGCTAATCTCAATTGGCTTAACATTCCATCTCATCTCTTATTAAGCTATCAATTTCCAATAGATGACCAAATTGTGACCTAAGTCGCACTACTCAGTAAAGAATTTTTTATTTTTACCTATTAAAGACAAACCACCTTTTGTGCCAATAAGACTTGGCATCAAAATCCTTATTCTGATTGGGCCTCACAACTTATCTTTATTCTTGCTGGTCACATAGCAAAACTAAGATCTGTTCAGCTTAATGTTATCTTCCTCCTTCAAGAGAATAATAGTTAACTCCTTCAAAATATATCCAAACCTTATAGTGTGTTGATGTTAACCAAATATTGTCAAAATGGGATGGAATGCTCCTTATTTTAGTGTAAATACCTCATCAATGTCTGTATCAAGTTCCATGAGCTTGTTATAATAAGTAGAGTCTTTCTCACCACCAACTCCATCATACACAATAGAGTTTAATAATTCTAAATACTAGTGTTTCTCAATTTATTAAACGTGATAAATTTCTTACTAATTTAAAAAGGCTTGAGGACAATATTCATAAAATAGAATACTTGAAAAATATAATCATCCATGGGATTCTCCATGACCATCATATAGCAATTAATAAGAGCTTTAAATCCTTATACCATATTCTAGCCTCAGCAGTACTATGATTATTTGGTATCTCTAGTTGATCAAAATCTATATATACTTTCAAAAGTAGTACACATTGTTAAGGTCCTCATAGCACAAAGGATACCCATACATGGGTTAGGGACAGTCAACAAAATCATCACAATTAAATACATAGAACTAAGTCAATGATAAGGTAACTTAGAACCTATGATTCATTTTATTTAATCAACTTCCATTGCAATTTCAAGCAATCTACCAAGTAACTAAACCATCGACAGGGTAGGCTAATCACTCTTATAGAGAGAAAATGTTACATTAGCGATTTCATGAAATAGGGAAGTTAAGTCTTTCAATAGAAAAATACTTAGCATCCTATCCATTGTGCCAACTCCAAGTTGACACGTATAAATGGAACAAATTAAACCTCACTATAGGTGAGTACATAAAATTCTATTTGCTATGTCAACCTTTTATTTCATTAGCACCCATGATATGGACAAATTAAATCTCACAATAGGTGAATACTTAAAATTTCACACTACTATGTCAACTAGATACTAAGCTTTATGACAATTTATGGTTTAAATATATTAAATCTTGTGGCAAGCAAACACTTAATCTATCCACACCACTACATCAAACATCCTCAGCCTTTAATTTTGTAAAAACTTAACCAAAAACATTTGAATTTTGACCATTGGCCTCTAATTTAAATAAATTAGAAATAAAGATAATTTTTTTCCAAATAAAATAAAACTATAAAATAAAAGAGAAAATTTTAGAAAATCAATTATTGATGTCAGTAAACAACATGTCGTGCTAATATCAGCATAATGATGTAAGCAAACAACACAACCCAGCACCCCAAACGAAAGTTCATTTTACCTATCTTTCATAGGCAACTGAGTTGCCAGTTGAATCAATTTTAGCATAAATGGGTCACATTATATGGATCTCGACCTAGAAAAATCTTATCATTTTGATCCCTATTTCAAGCGATAGTGAACGGTGCTCAATTCATCTATTCTTGGGTGACAAATCCCTTCCATCAATTTAAAAATCTTGTCATTTTAATCTCCATTTCAATCAATACCGATGGTGATTGATTCATTTGTTATTGAGCAACAAATCCCTTTCATCAATTTGTTCTAGGTTTTACAAAAAATCAACACCTAAATATAAAAAATATCGGTATAGGCTTCTCATTGCATGGTCTCTAGACAAATTGAAGCGGCAAACCATTCCATTCACATAGGAATTTTATTTAAAGCAATGTCCGGATCATGTAAATGTCCAAAATAGATTTTCCCAAAATTATTTTAATGGGTTTATAAGGTTTTACAATTTCATGTGAAAATACACAAGTTTACCACCAAGTTAGCCCATTTTCCACAATTATGAATAAAACAATCCAAAGAGAGGATTAAAACATCCTCAATTAAATATAAATCATGGCTTTGGAAATCATATGGAAATAGCAAATCATTAAACAAACAGATCATAAAATACAATTAAACATGTGTGTGACTCTAATGCCAATTGTTAGTTCTAACATAGATTAAATCAACTAACATGCTATTAACAAGTCTTAATCGTATAGATTAATTAACAATAATAGCACTACGTCCACAAGATCTAACACATAATCATATATTATATTTCAACTAAAAATATATCAAATTTACTAACATCTAAAACACAACCATTGATTCATTGTATCATTCGAATTATTTAACTTGCAAGATAGAAAAGCAAGAAACATAGGAGTAGTACCTAATAGACATGTTCCTATCTAACCTTTCTCCTTAGGTTTTCACCAAACGAGCACCATAGATCGCACCTAAACTCGTGTTATATTAGCCCGGATCTCAATTAAGTTCAAGTTCTTATGATCACCTCAACCCCTAATCAACCTGTAACTAGAAACCTTAGTATATTGAAGACACCACAGTAGATGATGGATGTCCTATTGATAAGTTAAAACTAAAGCACTCACTCTCTAATAGTGTTTTAGGTGTTCAAAGATAACAAAGTGAATTCTTTCTCACAAGTTATTTTTTTGAATAATATTGAAGGTGCATTCTTATTCAAAAATAACCTTTAAATAGGTTAAAGTCACAAAGCAATAAACCCTAAAAATCTAAGACAAAACTAGCCAAGCATGGTAGATCCCTAAATTGGATTAATTAATTCTCTTATTTTGAATTAGAAATTAATTAATTTACAATGGAAATAATAAAATAATAAATTTCCTAAATTGACATGTCCAGCAAACAAATAAATAAAAACCAAATAAAAGACTAATTTCTTAAAACAAAAAGTCAAAACCAAATTAGAAAACTAATTGGCTATCTTTCAAACTAAGTTGTCTTTGACCAATTAATGACTAATTTAAGCTCCAAAAACAGCTTCCATATGCCATGTAGGATGCAAATATAATTAATATTGGTGCCCACATGTTTCCCTTTATTAGAATAAGTCAAACTTGCTTAATCATCAAATGTAGTCAAAGTCAGCGGTAAAACTTGTCATTTTCGTGCAAATTGTAATGTCATGCACACAAGCTGGTTTTAGGTGCTTTAGCTGCTGCCTTTTCATGAAGCCATGGCCTCTTGGTGATAATAATTGAGATAAAAAAGTGGTGAACCCATTCTGTGATGCCCGGGATCCATATTTGTACTAAAACAACTACCCGGATCCATATCAGCTTCCATTACTTGAATGCTTAAAACAGACTTTGAATCTTCAGGTATTGACAAGCCCCTTTGAGAATTAATAACTCCTTGTATAAAGGCAGCCAAGTTGTCCTTAAATCTCTTAACTTGAGCTCTAATGACTGGCCCGGTCTTCATCTGAATTGGATCAGCACACTAACAGGTAGTCGGTTGTCCGGGCACGAGTGGATTCTCATCATTCCCCTCCTCTTGAAAAAGATTTGCCCTCAAATTAAAATCATCACCTGCAACAAAAGGAGATAAGTCAGCAACATTAAATATAGCGCTAACATTATACTCACTCGATAAGTCAAGCTTGTAAGCATTTTCATTAATCCGCTCTAAAACTTGAAAGGGTCCACCATCACGCGGCATAAGCTTTGACTTTCTTTGCTCAGGAAACCTCTCCTTCCTTAAGTACAACCAAACCCAATCTCCAGGCTCAAAAACAAGTTGTTTTCAACCTTGATTAGCATTCCTTGCATATTGCTCAGTCTTCCTCTCAATATTTGCCTTCGTCTTTTCATGAATCTACTTCACAAAATCAGCTTTTTGCTTTTCATCTAGATTAGCACGTTCACTTAAAAGTAAAGGTCTTAAATCTAATGAAGTCAAATGACTAAAACCATAAACAATCTCAAATAGAGTATATTTAGTAGCTGAATGTAAAGATCTATTATAGTAAAGATCTATTATAAGCAAACTCAGCATGTGGCAAACATTCCTCCCATGTTCTTAAATTTCTACTAATTAAAGCACTTAATAATGCAAACAAAGTTCTATTTACTACTTCAGGTTTGTCCATTAGTTTGAGGATGACAAGTAGATGAAAATAAAAGTTTAGTTCCTAATTTGTCCCACAAAGTTTTTTCAAAATAACTTAAGAACTTAGTATCCTATCCAAAATAATAGTTCTAGACATACCATGTAACCTCACAATTTCCTTAAAGAATTAGTTAGCAACATTAGATGCATCATCGATTTTATTACATGCAATAAAGTATGCCATCTTAAAAAATCTATTCACAACAATAAAAATTGAATCCTTACCTGTTCTAGACCTTGGTAAACCAAGAACAAAATCCATAGACAAATCCACCCAAGGAAAAGTTGAAATTGACAAAGGATGATGCAAACCATGCGGCTTTAATTTAGATTTACCTTTTCGGCTTTTCAAGCATCTTTCACATGTTTTCTCCACATCTCTCCTCATGTTAGGCCAATAAAAATGTTCTTACAGAAAGGATAAAGTTTTTAAAACACCAAAATGACCCATTACACCACCACCATGACCTTCCCTCACTAATAATTCCCTAATGCTACAATTAGGCACACAAAGTTTATTTTCCCTAAACAAATATCCCTCAAAGATGTAAAATTTATTGAAAACATGTTTAGTACATGTCCTAAATTTTCTCCAAAGTCACTATCATACTTATAAAGTTCTTTTAATTGTTCAAATCCAAGCAATCTAGCATCTAAGGTAGAAAACAATACATACTTTTAGGGTAACGCATTGGCTTTTTCTTTTTTGTAGTGGATGACATAAGGAAAAGTTTCAATGAACTAAATCCATTTAGTATGGCTTCAATTGAGCTTTCTTTGACCATTAGTGTGCTTTAAATATTCATGATCGGCATCAATCACAAACTTTTTTGGCATTAAGTAATGCTGCCATGTTTCCAAAGCTCTCACCAAAGCATACATCTTTGTGTCATATGTCAGGTAGTGATGCGAATCCACCCGAGACAGCTCGACCAACAACCCGCTGGGGTGCTGACCCAATACAGATGAAGGTGGGACCTATCACTAGGGCTCAAGCCAAGAAGTTCAAGGACAATCTTGCTGTCTTCATACAAGGAATAAGTCATAGTCAAGAGGGGTTGGTCACATCTAAAGAACAAAGGCCTGTTTTACTCATACAAGCAATAGAAGCCAAAACAGGGTCGGGTGACGGTTTTGGTGATGATAAAGAGGCCGGGTTGTATGAATTGGAACCCCATCTTTATGGGTTCAATTCATATGGAGGATGAGTCATAAAAACCAGCCAAAGCAGCTTCAAAGCCGACCAACAAGGTGGTTTGCGCACAAGGAGAAGGAAAGGCCGGATTTGTTGTATTCTTCGCAGGCTTTACTGTATTAGCCTTTTCTCTTACTTCCAAGCAAGGGCAACGTGAGGAACTTCACAATAAGCTTATTTGGCATCCTACAAAGCATATTGAAGCTGATTTGGAGCTCACTTTGGTCAAAGATTGGTCAAAGTCAATTTAGTCAAAAAGTATTTTAGTTTCCTAATTTTATTCTACTTTTTGTTTTAGGAAACTACCATTATTTTTTAGTTTCTATTTATTTATTTTCTTGAAAAATAAGATTATGAAAGTTATTATTTTATTATTTTCATTGTAAATTAATTAATTCCTAATTCAAAATAAAGGAATTAATTAATCCAAATTAGATTAGGAAAAGGAAAGTTTCGGCCAAGGTAGACTTCTTCATTGTGTGGCCGGTTTTTCCTAGGGTTTTTAGGGTTTATTTTGTTTCTTTCAAAGCCTATTTAAAGGCTTATTTTTCATTAATAATATAACTTTGAACTTTGATTTGATTGAGAAAATACTTGTGAGATTAATTATCTCTTTGTTCTTTAAGAACACCTAAAACACCATTAGAGAATTGGTTGTTTTAGCTTGACTTATCAATAGGTTTTCCATCCCCTATTGTGGCGTCTACATTATACCAAGGTTTCTAACCACAGATTGGTTAGGGGTTGAGGTCAATTCCATTAGAACTTGAACTTAATTAAGATCCGGGCTAATATAATACGGGTTTAGGAGCAGGTCGTCCTAGGTTCGTATCAGGTAGTTTAGTGCAGCTCCATTCAATTTCTCACTAAAGTAGGCTATGGGTCTTCCTTTTTGAATTAAAATAACTTCATTACCTACACCTGAAGCATCACATTCATTTTCAAAAAATTTATCAAAATTAGGCAAACTTAGTAAAGGTGCATTAGATATTTTTTTTTTTAACAAATTAAAAGATTTATCTTGTGCTTCCCCCCATTTAAAGCCAACATTCTTCTTTACAACTTCGATCAAAGGTGTTGAAATGGTACTAAAATTCTTGACAAATCTTCGATAAAACTAGCCAAACCATGAAACCTTTTCATTTGGGTAAGACATGCAGGTTTCGGCCACTTTTGGATTGCCTTCACCTTGGATTGATCAACTTTAATTCCTTCAGTACTTACAACAAATCCTAGAAAAACAAGTTCATCTTTGCAAAAATCACACTTTTTCATGTTAGCAAATAACCTTTCCTTCCTAAGAATATTTAAAACTTTCCTAAGATGGTCTACATGCTCATCTAGATGCCTACCATATACTAGAATATCATCAAAATAAACAACCATAAATTTTCCAATGAATGGACACATAACATGGTTCATTAGTCTCATGAAAGTCTAGGTGCATTAGTTAAACCAAAAAGCATTAGTAACCACTCATACAATCTATACTTAGTTTTAAATGCGGTCTTCCATTCATCACCCTCTTTCATTCTAATTTGATGATATCCACTCCTAAGATCAATTTTAGTAAATATGCATGCACCATGTGATTCATCTAACATGTCATCTAACCTAAGAATTGGATACCTATATTTAATCGTAATATTATTAATGGCCCTACAATCTACACACATGCACCATGAACCATCTTTTTTAGGAACTAATAAAACAGGAACAGCACATGGACTCATACTCTCATGAATGTAACCATCTTTTTTAGGAACTATTCCTTTTGGCTTTCTCAAGTTTCTTCTCACTTTTGGGTTTACCTTGGTTTTTCCACTCAATTTGAGTTCTAGAAATATTACCTGGTTAATCATGTTCGGCCTTGCCCCCTTGAATGGGTGTTGAAGCCATAGGTGCCACACTTGTCCTATCTTTGAACTTTTTGGCCTCCTACCTTTGAAGTATTTGAAGATGGTCTCTAAATACCTCCTTGGGAGTCAATGGTTCCAGCTCGACCCTTTTACCTTTAAATCTAAAAACAATAGCATTCTCTCGACCATAATATTTAGTATCTTTATCAAATTGTCATGGTCTACCTAATAAAATATGTCCGGCATGAATATGCACAACATCACACAAAACTAGATCCACATATTTATTAATGCTGAATTTTACTTTGGCTTGTTTATTTACTTTCATCTCACACTATCATTAAGCCATTGTAATCTATATGGTTTGAGATGTTTAATTGTTGCTAAGCCTAATTTTTCTACCACAATATTACTAATTAAATTTGCACAACTTCCACTATCAATTATCACACTGCAAATCTTACCTTAGATTTCACAATGAGTGTGGAAGATGTTCTCTCTTTGTATTTGATCCTCATCTTTGTACACGGTCAAGAATCTCCTACTCACCAAGCTCAATCCGGCATTTGAAGCATTTAAAGTCTCAGCTTCATCTTCAAGTTCTTCCTCTTCTTGCTTGGTTTCATCTCCACTTTCTTCACTTTTGGACTCTAACTCACCATTACCTTTCAGCACCATGATTCTCCTATTCGGGCATTGGCTAGCAACATGTCCTCATCCCTGGCACTTAAAACACACGTCATGAGTTCTAGAAGTTTTAGGATCAGATTTACCTTCATTCCTTGGTGCTTGGACAGATTCAATTTTAGCCTCCTTTTTGGCCAGTTGGTGCTTTCATCATCTGGCTTTGGTTTTGGCTTGTTGTCATGTGTGGGATTGCTTCTCGAAACATTTGGATTTGACCTCCTGCTATTTGATACTCCTCCAAACCATGTACTTATGCCCCTCCTCTTGAATTGATTCTTAAGCTTGATAGCCACATGGAACATCTCTTCCAATTCCACATATTGTTGTAATTCCAATTGATTGGCTATCTCTCGATTCAACCAATCTAAAAACCGTGCCATGGTTGCTTCTCTTTCCTCATTCATGCTCAATATCATCATGAGCATCTCCATCTCCTTGTAATAATCCTTCACAGACCTACTACCTTGCGTTAAAGATTGGAGTCTTTGATGCAGCAACCTATAGTAATGAGTTGATACAAATTGCTTTCTTGTGGCTCCTTTCATTTATCGCCAAGTATTAATCAATTCATCACCAACTATCCTTCGGGTACTCTGTTCATTTGTCCACCATTGAAGTGCATAATATCCAAATTCCAAAGCTTCCAATTTAACTTTCTTAACCTCCGAATAGTTATGATAGTCGAATATCATCTCCATTCACTCCTACCACTCTAGATAAGCTTTTGGATCACTTTTTCCCATAAAAGGTGGTATGTTGACCTTAATATTTCCAAGATCATCATCCTCATTCCTTGCTAGTCTCCCATGGGTTTTCCTTCCTTGGAGTAAAAAAATATCATCAACCTCCTTTTCAAAATCATCTCCAAAGTTACCTTCTCCGAATTCTTCTCTAGGTCAACCACGGCCTCCTCGACCTCGACCTCGACCACCATGAGCATCAAACCTTGTATTTGGCCCACCTTGAGATGTTTCTAACCTATCCATCCTTTGATCTAGGTGATCAAAGTGAGCATTCATCCATTGTAATTGATCCAAGATCGCCATCATGTCCGTGTGCTCACCTCCACTTCCCGTAGGTTGGGAATTACCCTTGAATCCCATGGATTCCTCTTCATTAATTCTTAATAAACCATCCACTCTCCTTATTCTTGAATATGCCATGTTAGTAAAGATATTGCAAAAATAAAATAAATCCTCATCAAATTCACTCAAATAAGGTCTCGACACTCGTGTTTGCACGCTAGTTTTGGCTTTTACGCTCTTTTAAGCTCATCCTCTCTTGCCTTTCTCCACTTAAAGAATTATCTCAAAGTTCTAATTAAGACACACATAAAACAACAATTAGATCACAAGTACGTTCTAATTAAACTTATCAGAAAACAGTAGCATAAAAATAAACAATACCGAGTGAATTAAAAAAACCTAATTCTCGGCTTTCCTAAGCAAAAACAAGGTAAATCAACAAACAAATTTTTGGAATGAAATAAAAGCTGTCCAGAATATTAATGAACCAATAATACTAGGATAAAATTTAGAGAAAGAAATTCAAACATGAACAAGAATCAAATTGAACAAACATATATGATAGTTGTTGGTTATTGTTCTTTGTAATTCAAGTTTTTGTATTATATCCTTTAACTAATTTTAATCCAAATAATTTTAGCACTCAAAAATACAATTTTCCAGCAGCAATATAAAATTCCAGCAACTCCAAATATCACAATTTTCCAGCAAACAAATTTCAAACTCCAAGTTCGACAAGCCTGCTCTTTTTTTTTTTTTATTCAGATTTTTGGCTTTTTTTTTTTTTAATCTCAAGCAAAGTATTGCAAACACAACTTCCAGAAATATCAAAATCAACTCAATCTACAAACTTCAACCCAACAAGAATCAAACCCGTGACCACCAAAATACAAATTTGCAAAATTTTGTGAATTTGTAATTGTTGCCGCAAATCCTCCTTCTTTTTTTTTTAATATATGAATGCAAATATCTAAGATCAAAAGAGCAAATAAAAAACAACTAACCAAATTAATAAGAACAATGATGAAAAAAACCAACAAACTAGGAAGCAAAAATACGAAGGAACCTAATTTCGGCTATGAATAATTTTTTTATTATTTTTAATATGCTGAATGTGTATGATGATAGAAGAAAGCTTAACCTAATGCTAAAATTGTAGATTAACATAAAACAAAATAAAACAAATAAGATAGATCAAACCTGAGCAAAATCTTGCCTCTAATACCAAATGATGCGAACCTAAGTCGGTTCATGCCTAAACCCATATTATATTAGCCTAGATCTCAATTAAGTTAAAGTTTTTATAGTCACCTTAACCCCTAATCAACCTGTAACTAAAAACCTGTGTATATGAAGATGCTACAGCAGGTGATGGATGTCCTATTGACAAGTCAACTAAAACACTCACTCTCTAATGTTGTTTTAGGTGTTCAAAGAGAATAAAGAGAATTCTTTCTCACAAGTTATCTTTTTGAATAATATTGAAGGTGCATTTTCATTGAAAAATAACCCTTAAATAGGTTAAAATTACAAAACATTAAACCCTAAAAATCTAAGATAGAACGGGCCAAGCATGGTAGATTCCTAATGTGACCAAATTTTGCATTCTTTCCTATTCTGAATTGGATTAATTAATTCCTTTATTTTGAATTAGGAATTTATTAATTTACAACGGAAATAATAAAATAATAACTTTCCTAAGTTGACTTGTCCAGTAAATAAATAAATAAAAACGATATAAAAGGCTAATTTCCTAAAACAAAAAGTCAAAATCAAATTAGGAAACTAATTGAACTAAGCTATCTTTGACCAATCAATGACTAATTTAAGCTCCAAATCAGCCTCTATATGCTATGTAGGATGCCAAATATGATTACTATTGTTTCCCACATGTTTCCCTTATTTGGAATAAGTCAAACTTGCTCAATCATCAAATGTAGTCAAAGTCAGCGGTAAAACTTGTCATTTTCGGCCAAATTGTAATGTCATGCACACAAGCTGGTTTTGGGTGCTTTAGCTGTTGCCTCTTCATGAAACCATGGTCTCTTAGTAATATCAATTGAGATAGAGAAGTTTTGAACCCATTCTGTGCTACGCGGGATCCATATTTGCACTAAAATAGCTACTCGAATCCATATCGACCTCCACCATTTGGATGCTTACAACAGGCTTTGAATCTTTGGGTATTGATAAGCCCCTTTGAGAATTGATAACTCCTTGTATAAATTCAGCCAAGTTGTCCTTAAATCTCTTAGCTTGAGCTCTAGTGATTGGCTTGGTCTTCATCCGTATTGGATCAGCACCCTAGAGGGTAGTCGGTTGTGCGGGCACAGGTGAGTTCTCATCAAGATGCCTCAAACTCTAATCTCTTTATCGTATGTATCATGCATACATAAAATGATGACTTATTCCCCAATTTATATATATGTACAAAATAATAATAATAATAATAATAATAATAAGCCAACTGGGCTTTTAAAAAGATCATGTCTTTTAGTCTAATATGTCAACTGAAATATACAAGAAAGTGCATCCCAAGGCCTTACTTCAAAAGTCAGTAAACAAGTTAGTCCCATTACTTGCATAAATAAGCCTTGTTAATGAGTTATATAATTATGGCTAGTCCATATAAAATATTTAACAATACAAGTTATGCTCAACTCAATCAATCATCATCAGTTGTGGCCAAAATCTTGATGGAAAGTTTTAGCCAAATTTCAAATTGATAAATCACTCAAATAGTGATGAGTTAAGCTAAAAGAATATCATATTTGAACTCAGGAGGTCTAAAATAGGAGTACAAAGTGGAATCTGAAGCTTAAAACCATAAAAAATCCAATGATCAAAAAATTTTGGCCTTTGTCAAAAAGATTTCTGATTTCAATGCGTCGTCGAGTCATTTGGCCTAAAAATTAGTTAGTTGGTTAGTTTTTAAATTGGCAAAACAATGGTTAGGGTTATGCAACACTATTTGACTGGAACAGAGGTCAATATCAAGTTAGAAGTTCGTGTTGGATAGTCGAAGTATGTTGTTGGTGGTGTCACGAGTAAAAGGAGGGAAGAGACTCAGGTCTGTGATGAGCTTTAGGGATTTTGGGGTATTTTTTGATATTTTATGTAATGTTTCTCACCTTTAAGATTGTACCAATGATTTATACTCATACATTTCCTTTTAAAGCATTAGTGATGATGGTATCTACACAAGTAAAGTAACTAAATGCAAAATTTTACAATTCCATATCTTTTAACCCATAAACTCAAAATTAGATGTGTCACCAATCTACGGACCCATGATGATGAGATCTATGCAATGGGATAAGGGGCAAAGCCAAAACTCGATCATACAACAAGTCAACCTCAAAACCACATGCGGTTCAATTGATCAGGCCAATTAAACTTGTAAAATTAGGTATTATGAGGTACAAATTGTTTCAACTGGTATGAGTACCACTATCACTATTATTCTAAAAGAGCATGTGTGTGCATCAACACTTGGGTATTTGCTACATGAGAGGTACAACATTAAAAATACCTAAAATACCCCTAAATTCCCTAATACTCATAACCATCCACCTTTAGTTGCACCCAACTCGGAACCACCCACACAATTAGCGAATTCGATGAAATTGACCCACTTCCTAGCCAAGTTAACCCACAAATGCCATAATAAACTAACGTGTTACCCATAAGAAATCTAGCTGTCCAACATCAAAAATTCAAAACAAACTGTCATCTAACGCTCATGGATTAGGGCTTGGAGACCAACACTAAGTATGATTGGTTTGCTAGAGCTCGACCAATTCAAGGTCATATGACAACTCTTATCTAACTATTTAGGCCCATTAAATTCACATTTAGCCTCATTGTGCTATAAATCCTCACCTTTTGAGTGATCTATCAACTGAAAGTTTGGCCTAAGTTTATAGTCTAGATTCCAACCTCCACCGACATTAATTGACAAAGGTGAGCAAACCATCATATTCTTTATTTCATAGGCTTTCCATTGATATATTGATTATCTATTATAAATGAGTCTTTAATATTTACCCAATATAGATTAAATTGTGTAAATACTTGGTAAAATTGAACTGAGATTGGATATTATAGGACTAAATTTTTTTACTAAGTTATTTATACAGCTTATTAAAAGCTAATAGAAAGTTCAATTTCATAAAATTGACCATATTTTGAAAAAGGTTCAAAGGGTACCCCAAAGTCCCTAACTAGTAATCATAACAATGCTAATGTAGAAGAGAGATCATCAATTCAAAGCTAAGATTCAAACTGATGAATGGCTATAAAGCTTCTTAATGGTGGAGATTCGGAGGAAAGACCAATAAAGGAGGGGCTAGGGGAGAGGAGGGAAGAGAAGGTTGGATGAAAGGGAAGCAATCAAGAAAGGATAGGGCTTTAGATTAATTGTGCTTCCCAAAGTTAGAATAATCAAGGCTTCACTTTGGGGGGCCAACAAAATGATGTACTATTGTGGCATATTTTTAATTTTATTCTTACTATTTTTTTTTTTTTTGGGATGTATAAATAAATTTTATGTAATTTAGCGATACATGAATCTTATGTGATTTAGAGAAAAAAAGGTTTTGTGACTAAATGGATTTATAAAAATTTAAAAGCCGAATGAAAAGTTAGTGACAAACTATATAAACTTTTGTCACAATTAACAAAAAAAGTTGGATGGCAAACTATGTCTTAAAAAAATAGCCCCTCTTTGTACAAATTTAAATAACAAAGTGTACTTTGTAGATAATTTCAGCTCCTCATGAAAAAATTGTGACAAAGTATATTTTTTATCCCTGAATGGGTATATTTATGACAAATCAAATTTTGTCATTACAGATTTCATTGTTGAAACTTGAATTTGTTGTTGTGATAATTGAACCCCTTAGTGTCCAATTTTTGTAAACCCAAATTTATAGACTTGGTTAAATTTTTAATAGCCTAAATAATATTTTGGTTTTATTTGAGGCATCCATACTAAGCTTGAAGGGAACCCTACTATTAAGTAGGAGTTATCATCAGCTATATTTGTGATTGAAATTATTTTTGAAATATTTTTGGGACATACTAGTTTATGAATGATATAACTTGAATATTTCTATATGGTTTTGAGAATTGAAATGTGTATTTATGTATATATGGTTATATATATTTACATATATGTGATGCACGAATTTTTAAAGATGTTTTTATGAGTTATATATATTATTGGTTGATATATACATTTTATATACACATACATGGTTTTGGCATGGAATAACAGTGTGGAACTTTAAATATGTTTGCAAAATATTTAAATTTATAAAATTCACATGGTGAAATATTTAAATATGTGGTTTGGTCCATTGATAGTAAATTTCGATTTATGGTACAATATTTGTTTGAAAATAGGAAAGTATGGTTATGGAAATACTGGTTGTGATTTTTATTCTGTTAGGTTTTTACTAAATGTATTCTATAGTACCAATGTCTACGTTTTATTATTAGCGTGCAAATTTAATCATTATACAAGTAATCATGGTATAATAGAGTGATAGTTGGGTTTTTATGTCTTTCTCTCGTGACCATAGGATGGTAGGTTTGCCATAACACCTTTAAGACACTACAGGGCCATGAGACGGTTTCTTTCTCCCTCTTTATTGTCCAGTGGTCTTTTGAGATATCAAAGAACCCCTGATAGTATTTGGTATATAGTATAATACATTGTGGTTTTACTGTTTTACTCGATGGTTTATCTATGATTATACACTCACATTGTTACATATAAATTGTTGAAATATCAAAATTCATGGTTTATGGTTTTTTTCTATTAAATTCGTTGTACTCATTAAAAACTAAACTAAAAGGTTTTAGGGTTATAAATATGAGTTTTGTGAAATAGTTTTCAAACGAGGAACCTTTTAAGAGAGTGAAAGTGCAAGGTATGCGAGAAAATACTTTTAAAGCTTATATATTTATTTTCTTATATTACTTGGCCCATTCACCGAGATATTCTTATTCACATTTTATTATTTTAATTTATATCCCCTTGTTTAAACAGTTATCTGGCAGCTCTCCTTATGCATCATCTTATTAGTTGCATTCCATATCAATAGACCTTGTATTTTTTTTTCTTCATCATTTTAGTATACCTTAGACATTTTAAACTGTTCCTAGTATGCTCTTAACATAATAGACATGGTTGTACATGTATTGGGTAGTTGTGGAACTTATTTATATTGTGGTTGTACTTATGGAGGTGGAAGTTGATCGTAATGTCAGGACCCGTCCAGAATTCCTTCCCCGGAACCCTAGACAGCCCTGATCCCAGGGAAACCCTACCGAACTCTCCAACGGAAAATCCGGCAGAGCCTCCCCTAAGGGATTTACTTACCACAAATTTACCTGCACTGAAAACACACTTCTAAAATTGTCCCCTTATTCCTCCCACAGTACTAAAAGTTGGTTCCACAAATTTCAGCACTTCAAAATAAATACAGTAATCCAGTGCATAATAAATACAACAAGAGTGGAAGAAATAGTACAACTGCAATAAAGAAGAACAGGGTACTTCACGAAGTAAAACAGCGATGAAGATCGAGTCCGCTCCGAATGAACACCGACAACCTGGTACCTAGAGGAACGGAATTTAAGAGTGTGAGATGCTAATCATCTCAGTGAGCGACCCTACTACTATACAATATAATACCACGGTAATAGGTATATAAATAATAATTATTTGGAAATAATATTTTCTCTCAAAACCCTTACAATAAAATATTAAAATAATACGGTATCCGGTAAACTTCAAACGTCCATAACTTTTTAACCGGATGTCCGTTTTGAGCGTGCCGCTAGTCTGTGAACTCGTATCGACGAGCACTTCACAACCATGCATGAGTCAAAGCTCAATTCCCCATAAACAAAAAGTCAACTCCGGCACCCCTTGGACAGTTTGGACCGCAACTTGTTTCGTCCATAACTTTCAAACCGTAGCTCCATTTTCGACGTGCTACCAGTCTACGAACTCGTGGCATTGTGCACTTCACCACGGTACCCTAGTCAACTCAAAATTCTCACCGAGTCAAAAAGTCAACTTTTGACCCCTTCGGTCAACGGTCAACGGTCAACCTCGGTCAACGTGCACGGATTCCGGTGCGATTCGGGACGGGGTGTTACAGTAACATGTAGTTTAAGGATGACATGGAAAAATATTAGAGCATATGTATATTTGTAGGCAAAATTTTAGGTATTCCATAGTTTAATGTAGGTTTTGTTGGGTTTTTACAAGAATTGCTCGATGAAACTTTACTAGACATGGTCACCTAGGAATTTTAAAAGGATTCTTGGGTAGGTTCTGTCATACACAATAACAGTACTAATGGGGACCGCTATTGGAGCCTTTTCTAGACACCTAAAAGGTCTTACCTAGAGATGGCACCACCAAAATTTCTACCAATAATCTCAGAAAACCTCCTTATAAATTACACATAACTTTAATCATACGTATAGAGAAAAATACTTCTAATAATATACTATAATAGTCATAATGGCTACCACAACTCCAAATATATACAATACCCAAAAGCATAAGCATGGGGTCTTAAACCGAAACATCTCAAAGAAAAGAAAGATAAGTAATATAGAGTTGAACATATAAAGTTTAATCTACCAAAGCAATCTAAGAGTAAATATATGATACATGGAAGAAAATATACATATATATAAAAAGTACAATGTTCATCAAGATAGCATAGAAAATACAAATATATGTACATCTGTAGTGGATGATGGATATGATGGAGATGTCTAGACGTGTGATGACAACTTGTCAGCAATTGCCAAGAAGAATAGTTAAAATCTCACATAATCTCACATAATCATTCCAAACAGAATTTCCAAAAAATCAGCCTAGGATATTATTATCAACTGGACAATATCATCCAATTCATTATTAAAAAAGAGGAGGCACCCTCATTTGAGGTATGCTAAAAAAGATATAATCAACTACAGTTATTGAGTCCAAAAAAAAGACTATGAGTTAGTAATCTGACTTGAGCATCGGAGTGCCTTTGGCTGGTACCACACCGATGCCAAGGTTACTTTGCTCTTTTTTCCCTTGTTTTGCAATTCCACAACATACATTCCAGTTGCCATGTCAAAATTTCGCTTAGCTGGAAGCTGTCCAAATTTCAGCATCAACAGTTTGGCGCACCATGTAGGGGAGTAAACAGCAAACAAAAAGATCTGTTGAGGATTTTGGGAATGGCTTCCCAAGATAATCCCACCCAAGGCGAACAAATTTTTGCTTTACAGAACGAAGTGGAAACACTCCAATCAAAAGTCCAAGAAATGGCAACTATGAATGAACAAACTTAAAAAGTGAACCAAGAATTGATGCAACAATTACAACAATTACTCCCCCTTTCAAGAGTAAGGAGAGAAGAAATGCTAGGAGAATAGTAGCGAGATGTAAGCCAAGATAAGTCACACGAAGACAGGTTGTCTAGATCTCAACCACTTCGTAGTATCACCATAAAAAGTCATAATGACAAGGAGCAAAAAAGGAGACATGACCAGAATGAAGGGACTTTAAAAATGAAGAAACCGACTCAGGGAGACAAAGAAGATTTGAGAGAAATAGTACAGGAATAAGTAAAGAGACAGAAGGGTGTGGCCCAATTTGACCAACGATGGGTCTCAAATCTTGTGAATACTCCATTTACCAGATGGATAGCTGAGACAAACCTACCATCTCGATTCGTTCCCTTGAAGTTCGATCTTTATGATGGTATGTCCGATCCATTGGAACATTTGATGCAGTATCATCATGCTATATTCCCACTCGGCTTACCCTATGATAGAAGAGAAGCCATAATGTGCAAAATTTTTGTTACAAGTCTCAAAGGAGTTGCGCTGACCTGGTTTGACAGTCTCAAATCAGAATCAATTCACTCTTTTGAAGAACTCATCAACCATTTTGGAGCACAATTTGCTTCTAGCATGAAGGTAAAAAAAGAAGCACACCACTTTTTCACCATAACTCAAGGAAGAAATAAGTCTTTGAAGGCCTACACACAAAGATTCAATAAAGAAAATGTCAATATATTAGATTGTAATGAATCAATTGTGATAGAAGCTTTCAAGAAGGATCTTTTGGGAGAAAATTATTTGTACGAATCGCTCATGAAAAGGGTCCCCGAAACAATGATCGAACCAATGTCTCGGGCGGTGAAGTACATCAACCTGGAAGAAGATTGAAAGATGGAGAAAAGAGATAGAACCCAAAACCTTAAAAAAGAAGAATCAGTGATGGAGGTAGATCGGACTTTGTCTCGGTAGAAAACTACTTGACCTCCTCGATCCCAAATAAAGGCAACAAGGGTCGAAAAAAGAAGGCAAGATGAAGATAGTAATCCTTTCAAATACTATTCTCTGACGGTCACACCCAAACGTCTAGTTTAACATTAGAAGGGAAGAAGTACATAAAATGGCCAAAGAAAATGACAATAGATCCCTGCCTCCGCGACACAGGAAAGTTATGTGCCTTCCACAATGACTATGGTCATCTTACTGCAGAGTGCAGACAGCTGAAGTGGGAGATTGAAACCCTCATCAACAGAGGGTACTTGAAAGAATTCATGTCGAAAGGAAAGAAGCCGGATAAGTAGGATGAAGAATGTAGCAGCCCAGACCACACGCATCAAGATATTGTCCGCTTTAGGTCGGGCCCGCACGGTTTTGCTCTTCCCGACCCCAGTATAACGGTGGATCACAGGAAAAGGCCCCTTTCCAACCGATGTGGGATGTTACAATCCACCCTCCTTAAGGCCCAGCGTCCTCGCTGGCACACCGATCCCGGTCCGGCTCTGATACCACTGTAACAAAGAACCTGAGAAAAAATACGATAACATCATCAATACCATCCATGGCTGCTTTGCATGTGGTGGAACTTCGATGAAAGAAATAGAGCAGCATATCAAGCTGGCAGAAATGGCATCGGTAAGCTCCCCTAGTCAAAAAACTCTCAAACTATAATCATCACCCCTGATCGTGTTCTTAGATCATGACATGAAAGGTTTGAACATGCCACATGATGATGCGCTAATCATCAAAACGGACATAGCAAACAACTTGGTCTCCAAAATCTTAGTAGATGTGGGCACTTCGGTCGACATCATTTTCTTATCAACATTAAACAAAATGAAGTGGAAAAGTGCCAATATAGAAAAGGTCGATGCCATGAAGTTGGTCAGATTCAATGGCGAGATGAGGCGAGCCATGGGGAAAATGACCGTGCGTATTCTCACCAAGGGTAAGACAATGCTATAAAAAATGATGGTAATTGATGTGGATTCTACATACAATGCCATTTTAGGGGGACCTTGGATCTACTCAATGGAAGCCATACCATCTTCTTATCATCAAGTGGTGAAGTTCCATTTTGGAGACCAGATTGTGTCCGTGAAAAATGATCAAGTCAGCGCCTAAAGTTACTACGTGGCCACCATGAAAGGAAAAAATTACATCATCAATAGCAACCACGGAACCTCGGGATTTCGATGGAAGAGGCGAATGAAGTTGAGAATCCCAAGACAATTCAATAAGTGGCCCTAGATGAGACAAAACCAAGTTAAAAAGTCATAATCGAAGCAAATCTATCCGAAGAGATGAAAGGACAACTTTTGAGTTTTCTAAAAGAAAGAAGACACTCTTTTGCTTGGGATGTTTCAAACATGGAAGGAATAGACCCAAAGGTAATCACGCATTAGCTGAATGTAGATTCGAATCACATACCAGTGAAACAGAAAAGAAGAAAATTTGCAGCCGAAAGAAGTTAGATCATTAATGAAGAAATACAAAAGTTGGAAGATAGTGGACTCATCCAGGTAGTCCATTATCCGGAATGGCTATCAAACAAGGTGGTAGTAATGAAAAAGAATGAAAGCCATGAGTTTGTATTAACTTTATAGACCTAAACAAGGCGTGTCCGAAAGACAGTTTCCCCCTCCTAATGATCGAAGCCTTAGTAGATGCAACAGCTGGCCATGAGATGTTAAGTTTTTTGGATACATATTCAAGATATAATCAAATTCTGATGCACCCAGAAGATTAAGAGAAAACTTCATTTGTGCCCCTTGGTCTTAAAAATGCAAGTGCGACTTATCAGAGACTGGTGAATAAAATGTTTAAGGATCAAATTGGAAAAACAATAGAGGTATACGAAGATGACATGCTTGTGAAGTCAGCTAAAGTTGAAGATCATTTAGATCACTTGGGACAAACCTTCGATGTATTAAAAAAATACAAAATGAAGTTAAACCTGATGAAATGCACCTTTGAAGTCTCAGGAGGAATGTTTCTCAGACAAACCTTTGACCAATCTCGATCATATTAAGGTCCTCGAATAGAAGTTATAAATTTTTCAACGTCCTGAAAAGACGTAAGGATTTTGCTTGGACTGACGAATGTGAAGCAGCATTTCAAAAGTTGAAGATATATTTCGATTCACCTCCTCTTTTGGTGAAGTCGAATCCCAGAAACGTGCTTCAGTTGTATCTTGTATTATTGGACAAGGCAGTTAGTTCAATTTTAACAAAGACCAAGGGTAGAAAACAGCATCCAATTTTCTACATCAGCAAAATTTTGTCAGATACTGAAACCATATACATGAACATGGAGAAACTAGTATTAGCACTGGTAATGACGGTCCAAAACATCAAGCCATACTTCTAGAGCAACAAAGTGGAGGTTGTATTAGCATACCCTATACGATCTCTACTACATAAACTCGATCTAGTAGAACGAATGGCAATGTGGACAGTGGAACTCACAGATCATAGGATGGAGTATGCCCCTAACTCAGCTATTAAATCTCAAATATTAGCCAATTTTATAGCCGAATTTGAAGTATTCAAAGTAGAGTCACAAGAAAGGTCTGTGCAAAGAAACTCTAAGTTGTGGAACCTATTCGTAGATGGATCTTTAAATGAAAAGGGCTCGGGAGCAGGAATACTGCTGAAAACGCCAACTGAAAAGCTTATTGAACATTCTATCCACTTTGGATTTCAAGTTTTAAACAATGAGGCAGAGTATGAGGCTTTAATCGCAACATTGAATTTGGCCCACAAGTTTGGAGCACAGAGGCTGAAGATACACAGTGACTTGGCACTGGTAGCAAACCAAGTAAATGAAAATTTTTTGGCTACTAACCCTGTGATGGCAGCATACTTCGAAAGGTGAAACAGTTGATCGAAAAGTTCGAGGACATCGAGATAAAGTAACTTCCGAGGGATGAAAACAGTCATGCAGATGCTCTTTCAAATATAGCCTTTTCAATCAAATCTAATCACAAGAGAACCATCCCCGTATAGTATCTTTCGGACAAAAGTATATCCGAGGAAGAAAATCTCTCGGTAACTGATCAGGCCCAAGAGAAAAGTTGGATGATGCCAATCTTTGAATATATTAGCAGTGGTGGACAACCATAAGATAAATTTGAAGCAAGGAAATAAAGAATGAGGTCTGCCAGATACTGTATCCTCAAGGGAGAACTTTATAGAAGATCCTATCTAAGGCCTCTATTAAAGTGTCTGGGACTAGCATTAGTGCTAAAAGTCATGGCCAAAGTACATAAAGGCCATTGTGGCAATCATTTTGGGGGAGAAGCACTAGCTAGAAAAATAAGGCTATATGGTTTCTACTGGCCGACCTTGGTGAGAGATTGTGAAAGGTACGTGAAGGAATGTGATAAATGCCAGAGGTTTGCTCCTTTACACCACGTGCCAACGAACAAACCCACACATGGATCAAGTCCCCGGCCTTTCATCCAGTGGGGACTTAACATGATGGGTCATTCTCCAACTGATTACTTCTCCAAGTGGATCGAAGCCAAAGCCCACCCAAAAATCAAAGAGTCTCATTTGATAAATTTTGTGTGGAAATTTTTCATATGCAGGTTCGGTCTACCAAGGGTGTTAATCTTTGACAATGGGTCCCAGTTTATCAGAAAACATGATCCCCACCTTGAACCCACTCTGTATACTATATGGGTAAAATAATTCGGTAAGGACACATCACAAGACACATCAGCAAGGTTTGTCTAATAAGCAGCAACATCAATGGTAGTATCCTAATAGCTACAATGCCTTGGTTAAAAGGGGATGGCTCAAGTCAAAAGTCCGATACATCTGAAATAATTAATCTCGGACATATTAACCGAGACAGATTATCCCAAGGTAAGACACAATATTACAGGATCCGATATTTAAGTAGAATTACCCGAAAGAAGTGTAAAAACAAAAACAATACTTGAGTAAATATCGGGATTTTTGAATCCTAAAAGAAATGAGAATCCAATCAAGATAGGTCAAAATCTCACAGAATCATTTCAAATGGAAGTCAAAACGGGACAATAGAATTTTCAAAAAATCAGCCTGGGATATTATTATCAATTGGATAATATCATCCAATTCATTATTAAAAAAGAGGCACTCCGTTCAAGGTACGCTAAAAAAGATACAATCAACTACAGTTATTGAGACCAAAAAAGAAACAACTCTGAGTTAGTAATCTGACTTGAGCGTCAGAGTACCTTTGGTTGATACCACATCAGTGCTAAGGTTACTTTGCTGTTCTATCCCTTGTTTTACAGTTCCACAATGTACATTCCAGTTGCTACATCAGCATTTCACCTAGCTGGAAACTATCCAAATTTCAGCATCAACATATACTTAATATTTATTGGTGCCAAATTTTACTATGACAAGCTTAATACTTGTTAAGTTACATGATCTAATTTATAGCAAAAGGTAAATCCAAGCTGCCTTAATGGGCCTTATCGAAAGGGATAAAATGGTTGGATAAAAAATCAAGGCAAAGGATCTAATTTGTTTATCTTACATTATGTCAACCCACTTATTATGTTCTTGTGCATTAAATAATGCAAAATAAACAAATAGTATAACTTGGATAGCACCTAATACAATCCTCGCTTCTTTAGGGAAAAAAAAAATTCAGGATTCGTGACAGTTAAGTATTTTCCTACCTAAGCTCGAGCTTTAATTTCAAACATAATCATTCTTTTCTATATAATAATCCTAAATATAAACCACGTAATATTCTTGATCCAAAATCAAACTCTAAATCTTTTATATATTTCTTAAACATGTCTTCTTTTCATGCTTCTAGCAAAAATGCCCATTTCACACACCAAAATCTAACATTCAAATCTGTATGTTCCATGAACAGCCATCTTATTTGGGAAAAATGGTATTTCATTCCCTTAAAAAGCTTTCCAGACTAAACCATTGATAAAAGCACCTCCCTTGACATCAAAATGGGTGAAAAGGGACATTGGTTGTAAGATATAGCTCGATCATGACTTGTCTAAAGAATAATTAATGTCTTTGCGTTCTTCGTAATTCGGCAAGAAGCCATTCCTTTAAGGCATGAAGAGTGCTCCCTTGTAGCTCAGTTTTACCCAAAGATGAACCATGAAATTTTCATTCAAAAGGAAGGTTATGGCAAAAAAAATTAAGAAGAACCCAATAGTTCATTCTTAAAATGGGAAGAGTTAAGAAAGATTCATGGGAAAATGCTAGGTAACTGAACAGCATACTTAAAGGGAGTCATTAACAAAAGCACACATGAAAATAATGATCCACAGAGCATTTCTTTGATATTCCCAATATTCCTCATGCATTTACTTCATTATTTTTGTCAATAATAATTAGAAATTCCTTCAATCACCACTATATCCTAAAAACACAAAACAGCTATACCCCTCATCAATGTTCATCCTTGATTCTCTATTAGAGCAGATGTTATCCAATATCTATTTTGGAGTCATCATCATTTGTATCGAACTCTTTCAATTTTCCACTCACTCTTTCAATTTCACAGCTTTAGGTTGCTCGCTTCTTGCATCTCTAAGTTATTATATAATTAGTGTTGCGATTCTTTTTCCGTTCTTAATTATTTATGTTTAAACATTTTGATGTTATCAATTATAGCTTCTCATAATATTTGTCTGTTTTCTTTGTCATGAATTTGTTCTTATTAGTTTTTTTTTTTTTAAATTAGATGAATTTTAGATGTAAGAAAACCTATTTTATTTTAATTTATTTTTAAAATATAACGGGTAACAAGGGTGAGGAGTAAGGTTTCCCAACTGCCATGCCTTCACGTATGTAGGGAATGGGATTGGGATGTTGAACCCTATTCCCCACAAGTGAAAGGGGACAAGAGTTGAAAGCCCAACTGCATTTCTCCCCATTGATATCTTTAATAATACACATACAAATCCATAACCATAATTTTAATACCAATATTCATATTCATTTTTCCACATAAAAATATATTAAAAATATGTGTATTTATCATTTTACAAATTCTTAAACCAACACAACTGAAATCCATAATATATTATAAAACCAAAATACATTAGAAAAAACATATAAAATCATATATCACAAAAATCATTCAGCTTATAATATAAAGTCATATAAATTCATGATTATAAATAATATAAAACATTCTTATAATCCACAAATCATTTTCGAAAAAAACTATTCACACATTATGATAACTCAAGCCTAATTCAAAGCCACTATATCATCTTCAGTCTTACTCTAAGTGCCTAAAATATTATCAAAATATTTTGTTAATCCATGGAAAAATATACTTCTTGGTATTTGTGTGATCAAGATCCTAGTATGGCTCTCACAGTCCAACTATCCTAATTTCAAGTACCAATTTCTCTAATTTCTTACATAAACCCATTTTTCCTATAGGTCGAAAGTGTACATTTTCAATATTCACATAATTTTTGAAAACTACCTATTGACTTCCATAAATTGCCAAAAATTTATAGTTACCAACAATTGCTATTAGAAACATCTTATATCTAACTAAATACTTCAAAATAGAGTTTTTCAACTAATAATTTGGTTTTGCAAAATACTTAACCAAAGATGTTTCACACTTAGGAAGTTTGTATGTAAAGAGAGAAAGAGAAGGCAGAGATAGGTCTAATTTTTGAAGAATATTCACACTTAGGTGTAGAAAATAAGAGAAAAACCAAGACAATTTTCAAATTTCAAAATTACGAAATGTCATTGTACTATTTTAACCATAACTTTTAAACAATAGCTTCGATTTCAATCTATCACATTTTCATGGATTTGTATCAATGAACTTTACACAATGATACTAAAGTCTAGCCAAAAGTAAGCCTTACAATAAGTCAACTATTTGTCCACCCTATGGGTCTCACTTGGTCAATCCTAATCAAATTGCTTAAAAATTCAACTTCTATATTGTTTCATATGATGAGTTATTGTAATCTTTTACATGCATACCATTTCTCCTCTATCCTAATTTTCACTTAAATTAAATTTCACTCTTCTAACTTAACCGTCGAAGGTACTTTGGCTAACACCATATTGGCGTCCCCAAGGCACTTCCTAATGGTGTTTTTCTCTCTTTTGCAAATCGACTAGTTCTTTAATGGTGAAGGAGAGTACGAAATCTTTCACAGTTGATCCTACCATCAACTAGCATCAACTACAAATTTGGTATATGACACGAACCTAGGACGATCTGCGCTTAAACCCGTATTATATTAGTCCGGATCTAATTACGTTCAAGTTCTATTGGTCACCTCAACCCCTAACCAACCTGTGATTAGAAACTTTGGTATAATGAAGATGCCACAATAGGTGATGGATATCCTATTGATAAGTCAAACTAAAACACTCATTCACAAATGGTGTTTTAGGTGTTCAAAAGAACAAAAAGAAATTCAAGAACAAAAAGAAATTCAATCTCACAAAATAAATTCTGAATATTATTAATGGTGTGTTCTTCCTCAAAAACAAGCCCTTTTATAGGCTAAAAGAAAACAAAATAAAACCCTAAAAGCTAAAGGAAAAATCGACCAATAGGATTAGGAAACTAAGCATGGCCGAATTTTTTCTCTCCTTTCCTAAACTAATTTGGATTAATTAATTTTTTTATTTGAATTAGGAATTAATTAACTTACAATGAAAATAATAAAAAATAACTTTCCTAAACTTATTTTTCCAGCAAATAAATAAATAAAAACCAAAAATAAAAGTAATTTCCTAAAACAAAAAGTAGAAACCAAATTAGGAAACTAAAATAATATCTTTTTTACTAAGTTGACTTTGACCAATCTTTGACCAATTTAGGCTCCAAATCAACTTCCATATGCTTTGTAGGATGAAAAATAGGCTGATCATGAAGTCCCACACGTTTCCCTTGCTTGGAGGAAAGAGAAAAAGCCAACTCAGCAAAATACAGTAAAGCTAGCGGGAAATACAGGAAAATCGGCCAAATGGTCATGTTGTGCACACAGCCCCTTTTTGGATGCATTGGAAGCTACCTTGACTTGATTCCATAACCTCCTAGACATATGTATTGAATCCATGAAGCATTGGAACCATTTCATGCTGCTCGGACTCCATAAATGCACAAAACCACTACCCGGGTCCATATGGGCTTCCACCACTTTTATGCTCAAAATAGGTCTTGGATCTTCAGGTATTATCAAGCCCTTTTGAGAATTAATTGCTCCATGTATAAAATCATCCAGATTGTCCTTAAATCTCTTAGTTTGAGCCCTAGTGATTGGCCCAGTCTTCATCCGTATCGGATCAGCACCCAACGGTTTTTTGTTGTGTGGGCTCGGGTGGATTCTCATCATTCCCCTCCTCTTGAAAAGTATTTATCCTCAAATCAAGATCATCACCTACAGCAAAAGGAGATAAATCAACAACATTAAATGTGGCACTAACATTATACTCACCTGTTAAATCAAGTTTGTAGGCATTCTCGTTAATCTGCTCCAAAACTTGAAATGGTCCACCCATACGCGGTATAAGCTTTGACTTTCTTTGTTTTGGAAACCTCTCCTTTTTAAAGTTAGCAACAAATCTCTTCCTAATTTTCAAATTTTCATAAAGTAAAGCTCTCAACAAAGCAGATTAAAGTTCTATACAATAAAAATATTTTTAAATAAGCATCGTTATAATTCATGACCAGCAATGATTTCTTAGTTAAGATGGCTTTATTAACATCCCTAAAACTCAAATAAAAATTTTTATTTTTCCTTTCTTTTCTTTCTTTTCCTTTCTCACTCACGGTTTCATTGAATTTTGCATCACCCTCGACTTTGTCTCCAAGTTTTTCACTCTCGGGTTTGTTAAAATTTTTCCACTCAACCTTGGTTTTAGAGGACTTACCTTGGACAGCAAGCTCACCTTTCCCCTCTTGAATGGATGGTGGAACGGTTGGCGCCATACTAGCCTTCTCTTTGAACCTTTTGGCTTCCCTCCTTTGTTGCATTTGTAGTTGGTCTCTAAAAACATCCTTCGGGGTCAATGGCTCCAGCTTGACCTTCTTATCTTTAAATCTAAAAACAATACAATTCTCTCGACCATAATGAGTAGCATCTTTATCAAATTTCCATAGTATACCTAATAGAATATGTTTGGCATGCATAGGCACAACATCACACAAAACAACATCCATATATTTATTTATGCTAAATTTTACTTTGGCTTGTTTATTCACTTTCATCTCACCACTATGATTAAGCCATTGTAATCTATAAGATTCTGGATGTTTAATAGTTGTTAAGCTTAATTTATTAACCATAATGTTACTAATTATATTTGTACAACTCCCACTATCAATTATCATACTACAAATCTTACCTTGAATTTCATATCGGGTGTGGATAATGTTCTCTCTTTGAATTTGGTCCTCATCTTTGTACATGGTTAGAACCCTCCTTGATACTAAACTCAAATCAGCCCTAGATGCCTTGAGAGTTTTGGATTCATCATGCCCATCATCTCCAACTTCTTCACCATCAATTTCGGTTTCAGCATCACTTTCTTCACTTTCGGATTCTAGTTTTCCATTACCTTTCAACACCATGATCCTCCTATTCGGGCATTGACTAGCAATGTGTTCTCTTTCCTGGCACTTAAAACACATAACATCACGAGTTCTAGAAGGTTTAGGATCAGATTTACCTTCATTCGTTGGTGCTTGGACAGATTCGACCTTGGCTTCCTTACTTGGCCAATTTGAGCTTTCTTCACCTAGTTTCGATTTTGGCCTTGTATCATATATAGAATTGCTTATCCAAAAACTTGGATTTGGCCTCCCACTGTTTGAAACTCCTCCAAACCACGAGCTTACACCCCTCGTCTTGAGTTGATGTTCATGTTTAATAGCCAGATGCGACATCTCCTCCAATTCCACATATTGTTGCAATTCTAGTTTATTGGCTATCTCATGATTCAAACTGCCTAAAAACCTTGCCATGGTTGCTTCTCTATCTTCATTCATGCTTAACCTCATCATAAGCATCTCCATCTCCTTGTAGTAATCTTCCACGGACCTATTTCCTTGAAATGATTGAAGCCTTTGATGCAGCAACCTATGATGGTGTGATGGTACAAATCGCTTCCTCATGGCTCCTATCATTTGTCGCCATGTAGTAATCCATTCATCACCTACTCTCCTCTGGGTGTTTTTCTCATTAGTCTACCATTGGAGTGCATAATGTCCAAATTCCATTGCTCCAATTTAACTTTCTTAGCTTCCAAATAGTTGTGGCAATCAAAGATCATCTATATTCGTTCCTCCCATTCCAAGTAAGCCTCTGGATCACTTTTCTTTATGAAAGGTGGTATGTTTACCTTGATGTTTCCAAGATCATCATCTACCTCCTCTCTCCTATGCCTCCCATGGCCTAGCCTCTCTTGAACAGCAAGTGTTTCATCCATTCCTTCCTCGAAATCATCTCCAAAATTTTCCTCTTCAAACTCCTCTCTAGGTCATCCACGGCCTCCTCGACCTCCACGGAATTCTTGTCTCAAATTCGGTCTATGATGAGATGTTTCTATTCTATCCATCCTTTGATTTATGTGGTCAAATTGAGCATTCATTCACTGCAATTGTTCCAAGATAGCCTTCACGTCCGTTCGCTCACCACTCCCCGTAGCTCGGGAATCACCATGGAATCCTACGGATTCTTGTTCATTAATTCTTAGTGGTGGATCTCCTCTTCTCAACCTTGAATCTGCCATGTTAGTATAAATAATGCAAAATAAAATAAATTCTCACCAAAAATCACTCCCTCACATGTTTCACTCAATCAAGGTCTCAACACTCGTGTTTTCACACTAGTTTCGGCTTTTTCTTCTTTTAAGCTCACACACTCTTGCCTTTTTCCACTCAAAGAATTATCTCAAAGTTCTAATTAAAACACCCACAAAATAGAAATTAGATCACAAGTATGTTTTAATTTAACTTATCAGCAAAACATTAGCAAAAGCAAGCTATACCGAATGAATTAGCAAAACCTAGTTTTCGACTTTTCTAAGCAAAATAAGGCAAAATAACAAGAAAATTTTGAAATCAATAAGAATTGGACTAGATGGTAAGAAATTAAAGATTAAAGAATAAAAATTTAGAAAAAGAATTTCAAATGCAAACAACAATCAATCCAAACAAAATTAAAGAATAGTGTTGGTTGTTGTTCTTGTAATTCTAGTTTTGTATCAAATCCTTTAACTAATTTTAATCCAATAATTTAAGCACCCAAAATTAAAATATCCAGTAACAAAATAATTCTCCAGTAACTCCAAATATTGCATAAATAATCAACAAAACAGCAGGTCCAATAAATTTCCAGCAATAAATTTCAACACCAAATTCAACAAACCGAAATTTTTTTTTTATTTGGCTTTTTCTTCTTTTTTTTTTTTAACTCACAGAACATAAGACAACTGCAGTATCAATAATCAACAACAAAATTTCAATTCCAACACCAAACAATCACCAAACCCGTGACCTCCCAAACAAAATACAAATTGTGCAGTTTTTTTTTTTTTTTTATATCTGTTTGGCTTTTCTTTTCTTTTTCTTTTTTTTTTTTTGGAATATATGAATTCAAATATTTAAGACTAAAAGAGCAAAGGAAAATCAACAAAAAACTAAAATTAACAAGAACAATGATGAAAAATAACCAACAACTAGGAAGCAAAAAAATATAGTAAAACTAGCGAAACCTAATTTAACTAGCAATGAGTTTTTGTTTTTTTTTTTTTTTAATGCAGAATGTGTATGATGATAGAAGAAACCTTAACCTAATGCTAAAATTGTAGATTAACATAAAACAAAATAAAGCAAATAAAGATAGATCAAATCTGAACAAAATTCGGCTCTAATACTAAATGATACGAATCTAGGACGACTTGCATCTAAACCTGTATTATATTAGCCCAGATCTAATTATGTTCAAGTTATATTGGTCACCTCAGTCCCTAACTAACTTGTGATTAGAAACCTTGGTATAATGAAGATGCCACAATAGGTGATGGATATCCTATTGATAAGTCAAGCTAAAACACTTATTCACTAATGGTGTTTTAGGTATTCAAAAAAATAAAGAGAAATTCAATCTCACAAAATAAATTTTGAATATTATTAATGGTGTGTTCTTCCAAAAAAACAATCCCTTTTTTAGGCTAAAATAAAACAAAATAAAACCCTAAAATCTAAATGAAAAATTGGCCAATACGATTAGGAAACTAAGCATGGCCGAATTTTCTCTCTCCTTTCCTAAACTAATTTGGAGTAATTAATTCTTTTATTTGAATTAGGAATTAATTAATTTACAATGAAAATAATAAAATAATAACATTCCTAAACTCATTTTTCTAGCAAATAAATAAATAAAAACCAAAATAAAGGTAATTTCCTAAAACAAAAAGTAGAAACCAACTTAAGAAACTAAAATACTATCTTTTTGACTAAGTTTATTTTTGACCAATCTTTGACCAATTTAGGTTCCAAATCAGCTTCCATATGCTTTTTGGGATGCCAAATAGGCTGATCATGAAGTCCCACACGTTTCCCTTGCTTGGAGGAAAGAGAAAAAGCCAACTCAGTAAAATACAGTAAAGCCAGCAGGAAATACAGTAAAATCGGCCAAATGGTCATGTTGTGAGCATAGCCCCTTTTCGGATGCATTTGAAGCTGAATTGACTTGATTCCATGACCTCTTAGACATATGTATTGAATTCATGAAGCATTGGAACCATTTCATGCTTCCCAGACTCCATAAATGCACCAAAACTGCTACCTGGGTCAATATCGGCTTCCACCATTTTTATGCTCAAAACAAGTCTTGGATCTTCAGGTATTGTCAATCACTTTTGAGAATTAACTGCTCCCTGTATAAAAGTATCTAGGTTTTCCTTAAATCTCTTAGTTTGAGCCCTAGTGATCGGTCCGGTCTTCATCCGTATCGAGTCAGCACCCAGCGGATTGTCGGTTGTGTAGGCTCGGGCGGATTCTCATCACTACCCCATTGCCATCTACCCATTCCACACTCGAGAGATATGAAATTGGACACCATATCATCTAGCAATGTCTCTTGCACCCACCCACACTGGTCGTTAAAATCCACCTCTTTAGGTCCAGTGTTATCGCTGGCACACTTTAAGCCCGATCTAGACTATGATACCATTTGTAACACCTCAGGCCTAGCATCCTCGCTTGCATAATTTTGACTAGGTACAGGTTCTGATGTCATTTATAACACCTAGCCTCCATTGGAAGACTTGTCACTCTCTACCAATATTGCCCCTAATTGAGTCAATGCACTCGGTATTAGGGTTTTTGTTCATACTTCTCAAGAGGTCACTCATGTTAACACCTAGCCTTCACTGGAAAACTTGTCACTCTCTACCAATATTCTCTTTAATTGAGTCAGCGCACTCGATATAAGGCTTTTTGTTCATACGTCTCAAGAGGTCACTCATTTTAAAATTATACCCATTGGAGCATACTTAATGATAGAATTCTTTTGAATCCTAAAGCCAACCACTTTGAAAAAACCTCGGTATTATAGAGTAGCTATAGTTACATTTAAATCATTTCTCATTTCACACCCAGACGATGTGGTATTATATACCAGATAGCTTGTCCATGCCTTTTGAACCAGCTTACACTGGTTGTTACACAAAGATTATGAAATCATAGCTATACAAATGCTTGAGAATCTTCTTGATCCTCCAATGTCAAGCAATTATAAAGAACATTAACAAACAAAGTTTCCATCAATATCAATGGTTTGGAAACCATCAATGGCTCAACACAATCCCTCCCATGACTTATCCCTATCCATTTGCCAAATATGTAATCAAGCCTTCAACCCCTGGTGACTTTGATAATGGTAGAGAAATTCCAATCAAAGAAAGAATTTTGAACTAGCCATTTACGATTATAACACTCCTCAATGGTGCTTTCTACTACCTTAACATGACATTGGTAACAACTCCACTTCTGTAGAGGATACATATTCCGGTGCTTTGCCACTTAGTGTAGCTCAAAATGGAGTTGTCTATGGCAAAGTTAGTGGAGAAATAAATGTATATTAAATTAAATAATTTATATATATTAAATTAAGAAATTAAAAGACTAAAAGAAGTAAACAAAAGTAGGAAATTGGAAGAAGAAAAAAATTACTAATTTTTTATTAATTTTCTAATTGTTATTGTTTTATTTATTAATATGTTACTACTGTAACTTTTTTGAGTTAATGGTGTGAATAATTTTTCATTAAGGAGTTTTATAGGTTTTTAATGGAAATTGATGGTTTAATTTTTTTAATTTTTTTCTGACGTTTGGCCTTGCAAGAAAATGCTACATGGGCTTTGAAATATATAGCATCTAGAAATCGTAGAAAAACTCTTTTTCTAGAGTTATTTTTGAATACAAAGGAATTCTGAATTTTGGTAGTGAGCATATGTGTGGTAAAGCCTAGGTATTGAAAGTTCGCAAAGAAAGATTTTGGTGGTGCCCTGTCCAAAATCTTAGTCATCCGTTGTATCCTAGGAGACGAACATCACAAAGTCATCTGTACTGGTGGGGAGAGATTCATCTTAAGGACACTGTGGTATCACACTAGTCTCGGATCAATCCGAACCATTCATTCAATTTCACACAGGTTCTAAAATTTATTTTCTAATTTTCTCACAATTTTAGACTACAATTTTAAGAAGAATTTATATTTGTTTGTATATATTTGTTTGTTATTTTCTTTGTTATATTTACGTATCATATATTTGGTCGTTTGAAAAAACGAAAAAAATATTTTTTTTCTCCTACTGGTGCCTTTTATTTTGTTTTGGCAAAACTTTTTTAATTATTTTATCAAAAATTATCACTCATAATTGTTTACCCATACATTTATAAATTTTTGGGGTATTTTTTGATAACTTTTGGTCATCGGAATGTGGAAAAATAGTGGAAAATTTTCAACAAGGTCTGCCAACCCGTTTACCAGAGAATGGGTCAAAAACGACATGGCTAAAGGTTGAAGATGGGACAGAAATGGGTAAACAGGCCGAATTTTGGATACTTGGGCTGAGGCTTAAATTTTGTTTGATTTGGCCCATGTTAAAGCCCAGCCCATGTATAAGAAAGCTGGTGATTTAGCCCAAACTCAAGGCTCAAACAGGCCGACGTGTCATGCAAAGAAAGGCTCCACGTGCTACGCAGTGGCTAGGCCACGTTTTACAAAGTGGCAGGAACAACATGTCGCTCAGTGACTGGGCCACGTGTAGCCACATGTTACACAGCGACAGTTCCACATGTCAACCAATGGCAAGGGACATGTGTCGTGTTGTCAATGGACACGTGTTAAGCTATGGCAGGGCTCGTGTCATGCTTGGATAGGACATGTGTCGTTTGGTGGTAGGGCCACATGTGAAAGGGTACACGTGTCACGTCATGGCAGGGCCATGTGCCCGCTAGATGGTGATGTTAGAGCGACATGTCAACAGACACATTAGCATGACAAGTCAGCTTGATTGCCATATTAGACGACTACCACATTAGCTAACTGCCACATCAGCAGGTTTACCACGTCAAATGATGTCGATGGATAATGTCATCATTATGTCAATGATATGTTAGCCTTGGTGGATGTATAAAGTAATTTTATGAGTGTATACAACAACTTTGTGGTGTGATGTATACAGAAATTTTATGAATGTATACAGTATTTTATGGCTATATGAAGAGAAATCTAGAAAATTCACATTGTTGTAATTTCTTATTGGAAATTGGATTTAATTAGTTTGTTAGGGTTTACAACAACAGCTAATTGATTTCTATTTTGTGATTTTACAGAAATGGCAAGTAGATCATATAATGTGACTTCTGATACAAGGTCAACTGTGCATGCTACACATATGCCAACTCCAAATCATGTGGTCTAAATGCCTCCTCCTGTACCAATTGCTATACTTGTAAATCATGCTGAGTGACCAAAGAAATTTAATGGAGCACACTTTAAGATATTGCAACAAAAGATATAGTTTTACTTAAACACCCTGAACCTTGTGAGGTTTTTGACTGAAGATGCATCTATGAGTAATGAAAAGAATGATAAAGAAACACTCATGGCAGTGGATGTGTGGAAGCATTTTGATTATTTGTGTCGAAATTATATCTTTAATGGCTTATCAAATGCTTTGTACGGGGTGTACTGTAGCATAAAAATAGCAAAAGAGTTGTGGGAAACTTTGGACCGCAAATAAATGCTAGTTCCAAAAAGTTTGTAGTAAGACAATCTTGGAATTCATGATAGTGGATTCAAAGCCTCTAATGAGTCAAGTACATGAATTACAAATGCTTATCCAAGCACCATCCATAATTGAAAAGCTATCACCTAGTTGGAAAGACTTCAAGAATTATCTTAATAAGAGGAAGGAAATGGATGTGGAGACTCTTGTTGGCAAACTTCGTATTGAGGATGACAATAGGATACTTGATAAAAGATTTTTAAGGCCAAGGTTAAAGCCAAAATTATGGAGCATAATCAAAGCTCCAAGAATAAAAAGAAGACTGGAAGAGATTCCAAGCTAGGGCCTAAAGGAGTGATCTCTAAGAAGGCCAAGTTTCAAGGTAAATGTTTCAACTGTGATAAGATGGGTCATAGAGCGATGAACTATAGGCTACTAAAAAAGAAGAAGAACAACTAGGCACAGATATGAGCAAATCATTGAAAGGTAGATGATATCTATCTCAGTGCTACTATCTCTAAAGTGAACCTGGTGGGATCAAACCCTAAAGAGTAGTGGATTGATATAGGTGCGACCCGCCACGTATGTTCAGACAAGAACTTATTCACTTCCTTCGAACCAAGTAAAAATGGGGAGAAGTTGTTCATGGAGAATTCTACCATGTCTAAAATCCAAAAGGAGGGCCAAGTAGTCCTAAAGATGACCTCTGGAAAGAACTTGACTCTGAACAATGTGCTGTATATTCTGGACATTCGTAAAAATTTGGTGTTTGGATTGCTTCTGAACAAGCATGGTTTTTGTTTGGTGTTCTAGACTGATAAGGTTGTTTTTTCTAAGTGTAGAATGCTTGTGGGGAAAGGCTATGTAGTCAATAGTTTTTTTAAACTAAATGTAATGACTGTAAAGTCTAATGAAATTAATAAAGCTAATACTTCTTCTTCTTACTTGCTTGAGTTTTCCAATTTATGGCATGGTAGACTAGGTCATGTTAATTATAATTCTCTGTGAAGATTAATTAACTTGAATCATATTCCCACATTTGAAATTTATTTCAAACATAAGTGTGAAACTTGTGTAGAGGCAAAAATAACGAGATTATCATATCAAATGATTGAAAGGAATACCAATCTTTGAATTTAATCCATAGTGATATATTTGACTTGAAATTCGCACCAACTAGAGAAGGTAATAAGTATTTTATCATATTTATCAATGATAGCATGAAATATTGTTATGTATACTTGCTTAAAAGCAAAGATATGACAAAGAGAAATTTATTCTCCATAAAACTAAAGTTGAGAATCAACTCAATAAAAAGATTAAAGTAATAAGAAGTGATCATGGTGGTGAGTATGTAACTCCATTTGGTGAGTATTGTGCTCAACATGGTATTAGACATGAAGTTACTCCACCATATTCACCACCGTTAAATAGTGTGATTGAATGGAAAAATAGTACTTGAAAGATATGATGAATGTAATTTTGATAAATTCTGAATTATCTCAAAACTTGTGAAGGGAATGCCATTTTTTCGGTGAACCACCTTTTAAATAAGGTACCCTGAAAGAATCAAGTAAAGACGCTCAATGAGATTTAGAAAGGAAGACAATCTTCCGATAGACACTTATGAGTATGGGGATATCTAACCAAAGTAGTGGTACCTACTCTTAAGAAAATGAAAATAGATCCCAAAATAGTTGATTGCATCTTCATAAGTTATGCTAAAAATAGTAGTGCGTATCGATTTCTTGTATATAGGTCTGAAATTCCTAATATACACAAGAGCATGATAATGAAATTGAGAAATGCATCATCTTTCGAGCACATTTTTCTGTATAAGTTTGAAGAAGGACCGAGTTTGTCTAAATGAACATATGATGCTATCAATGAAGATAATCATGATAATGATCAAGAACAGGAGACTGAAGTTGAGATTGAGGTTGATATTAGACGAAGCAAGAGAGTAAGAATAAAAAAATCTTTCGATCCAGATTTTCCTACTTACATGCTAGAAAGTGAACCTCAGAGCTTCCAAGAAACTGTAAATTCTCTTAAAGGAATTTATGGAAAGAAGCCATAAAAAGTAAGATTGATTTCATCTTGCAAAATCACACCTCGGAGTTAGTAGATTTTCCTCCAAGTTTTAAATTTTTGGGTTACAAATGGATATTTAAAAAGAAAATGAAAGCAGATTGAACAATAGATAAATATAAGGTAAGGCTTGTAATTAAAGGATACAAGCAATGAAGGCCTTGATTGTTTTAATACATATTCTCCATTAACGAGAATAAATTTTATAAGGGTGGTACATGCGATCACTGCATTACGGGATCTTGAAGTACATCAAATAGATGTTAAAACAACATTTCTTAATAGAGATCTTGATGAAGAGATCTATATAGAACAACCTGAGGGTTTCTCTGCACCAAGACAAGAAAAGAAAGTCTTTAAATTGATAAAATCCTTGTATGGACTAAAACAAGCTCCAAAGCACTGGCATCAAAAATTTAATAGTGCCATGCTAAATAATGGACTTAAAATAAATTAGTGTGATAAATGTGTTTATGTAAAAGATACAGAGAATGGATACGTTATTCTTTGTTTGTATGTAGATGGCATACTCATTATAGGTAGTGACGAAAATATGATCCAAACTACAAAAGTCATGTTAAAATCCAAATTTGACATGAAAGATATAGGGCTTGCCGATGTGAATTTAGGAATGAAAATCATTAGGACCTCGACTGCAATCATTCTTAGTCAAACACATTATGTGGATAAAATATTGGATAAGTTTAGTAAAGACAATACTGGTATAGCCAGAACACTCATAAGTATAAGTTTATCCTTATCCAAGAATAAAGGCAAAAGTGTATCTCAAGTGAAATATGCGAGGGTGATTGGAAGTTTGATGTACTTGATGAATTGTACAAACCAAACATAGCCTGTATTGTGAATAGACTGAGTAGATACATAAGTAATCCAAATGACGATCACTGGAAAGGAATCATTGCAGTACTAAGATACTTATGATATACTCGTAATTACGGACTACATTATACAAGATCTGTATTAGAAAGATACAGTGATGCAAATTAGATATCATATATCAAGAATTCAAAGTTCACAAGTGGCTATGTGCTCACATTAGCAGGTTTAACTGTAACATGGAAGTCCTCAAAACAAATTGTTATAGCTCGATCTACGATGGAATCTGAGTTCATTGCTTTAGATGGTGAAGAGGCTGAATAGCTACGTCTATATAGACTATGTAAAGTCAAAAGATAACTTTGCGGATTCGCTAACCAAAGGGTTAAGTAGAGATTTCATTAAGAAGTCATCGAGGGGAATGGGATTGAAGCCATCAAGGAAAGTCGATACAATGAAAACCTAATAGTTAACTGAAGATTCTAAGATCTAGGTTCAATGAGAGAATGCATTTGTAAAGACTGGTATGGATCACTATAGAAGTAAATCATATGCCCATTCCTATGATGAAACAGTGATAGACGAAGGTTAAGCTTAAAGTATGCTTTTAATGATTCTTATATGCGTGTGATTAGTAATCTATGCATAAATGTATTGATTATATTGGAAATAGAAATCACCTATGTGAGAGAGAAGAGTGGCCGCTTCAAAGAAGAATTATTAAGGGTGCAATTCTCTAGAAACTCTCATAGAATCATAAAGGTGTTCAAGGCTAAAATGAACACAACAGTGAGAACTTAAATGTACCAGGAAGGAATATGTGTGAACTATATTATCATTTACACAAAAGAGGAAATGGTTCAAAGATATTGTATCTACCATTAGTCAATAAAGTAAATATAGTCTCACAAAGAAAAGTTCAAAGAGTAATATCTACCTATCTTATGTAGATTCCAACAGTAGAGCTTTACCACCATAGTTTTGCTTTGTCCTTAATTGTCAAATCATTCATGTGGGGGATTATAATGTTTTTTGAGTTAATGGTGTGAATGATTTTTCATTAATGGGTTGTAATGGGAATTAAGGGTTTAATTTTTTGTAACGTTTGGCTTTGGAAGAAAAGGCTGCATGGGCTTTAAAATATATGGCATTTGTAAAATCGTAAAAAGAACTCTTTTTCTTGAGTTCTTTTCGAATACAGAGGAATTTTGAGTTTTAGTAGTGAGCATTGTGTATGGTAAAGCTTAGGTACTGAAAGTTCATAGAGAAAGATTTTTACGGTGTCGTGTCCAAAATCTTAGCCATCCGTTGTATCCTAAAAGATGAAAATCATAAAGCCATTTGTACCAACGGGGTGAAATTCATCTTAAGTATACTGTAGTATCACATAAGCCTCTAATCAATCCAGATCATTCATTCAATTCAACACAGGTTCTGAAATTTATTTTTTAATTTTCTTACAATTTTAGACTACAAATTTCTGGACCTATCCAGGATCCTTTCCCGGAATCCTAGAGAAACCCTGATCCTAGAGAAACCCTACCGAACTGTCTTAGGGAAAATATGGCAGCATCTTCCCTGAAGGTAGAGCATGTACCATAAATTATTTGTACAAAAACACACTCCTACATCATCTCATTTTGTCTCTTCCTCCTTACTACAATAAATTTCATAATTAGTAGCATTCTGATGACAAATATAAATATAGATACATATATTATAAATAACTTAAAAACACGAAATACCTTTAATTATTCACATCCGTCCACACCATCCACTTAGTGTCATACATTTCAAATACAATTCAAATATCGTTTTACAAAATACCATTGTGTAATATAGAAAGAGAGTTAAAACAACTACCACATTAAAAATCACTACAAAAAAAAAAAATGAGAATTAGTGACTGAATCTTTTGCAACCAAAATTTTTTTGTCATTAAAAGTGAACATTAGTGATTATATGATGGTTGTTAAAAACTTTGGTATCTCATATTGGAAAAATGGTAAGGTACTATTTTTAGCAACCAAGGATTGGTCACTAAATCTTAGTGTTTAGTGACCAATTAAATTTTGGTTATTCAATGTGAGAGCGGAAAATTTTTCCTGCTTTTTTTTTTTTAGTGGGAAGAAGATTTTCAGTGATCAAATAGGTATTGATCACGGAAATTCATTATCACTACCCAATAGTTTGGTTATTAATAGTCTAAGTAATTAAAAATGAAAAGAAATATCAATGCATGAGATTGGTGATCTTTGGTCACCTTAAATTTTGTATTAGTGGCCAATAGATTGGTCACTAATACTAACAATGGGTTGGTTGTTTAAAAAGAGCATAAATAAATTGTTTACTAAATGTAACTTTTGGTGAGCACATAATTGTTATATATAGTTGTAGTAATTATAAGCACATAATTTTTCTTTTTTCTTTTTTTGGATAGAACATGAATATAACACCATAGGTAGGCCTGGCAAAATCTTACACGACACGATAACACAACACGAACCCACACAATAATTTATGGGTTTAGGTTGACGATATCGTGTCAGGTCCATATCAATGTCACCCAATAAGATCCAATAAATTAATAGGTTTTAATGGATGAAACACGATAAATCCATTAGACCCATTAAAGAGGGATATTTTGGTAATTATATAAGTTTTATTATATTAAAATTACTTAATTTATTGTTAAACATGTATTAATTTGTTCTTTTTTAGTTTAATTTTTTAAAAAATCTGAAAACAAACAAGAATTTTTGTAATTTTTTTTAAAAATATTATTTTATTATTTCAAAGCTAAGTGAAATTTAAATTTTCAAATTTGTATTTATTGATAATGAGTTAACAGGTTGGGTGACGGATTACACGATAATTTATCGAATAGGTTCGAGTTTATCAATTTTCACACGAAAGCTTAACGAGTCATGTTTGGGTTGATTTAATTCCACATGAACACGATACAACATGACACTAATACGATTTAACACGACACATTGTCAGGCCTAACCATAGGCGACCTAAAAGCTTTTATTGTTAAAATATTGCATGAGTGAACAAAAGGTTGATAGTTGAAATTTTTTGAAATTAAAAAAACAAATGATGATATAGTACACCTTTGATGACTAAACATGAGCAACCAAGTGATAGTATAAATAATTTAAAAAAATACACTAAAAATAAAGGATAATACCTTTTAGTGATAAAAAATTGGTCGTTTGAGATTTTTCTTTTATTATTTAGAATATAATATAAAAAAATAACTACCTCTCTCTCTCTCTCTCTCTCTCTATATATATATATATATACACACATATTTGTAATTGGTGCTTGTTTATTTGAATTCATATATATATATATGGATGTGTGGACATGTATATATTATCATACATATATACATATATAGATTTATTTATACTTTAATCATTTGCTTAAATGCTCTTTTGGGATAGTCTAAATAATAATAATCATTGATGATAACTTTTAAATTTTAAATTCAACTACATTTAATATCAAAATGCCCCCTTTCTTGGTTTATTAAAAAAAAAAAATTGATATTGTCATGATGTACCCATACAGTGAAAGATGCACTATTTGCTATCACTAGTGATTAGTGGGACCTGTGCTGAGTTGGCAAACATTAATTGATTGTATTTATTATTTTTCTTATATTATGGGAAAGTGAACTCTTAATGGTAGACTATTAAGTTGTCATGTTAATATGTTACTAATGATGTGTAAGAGTAAATTTAACAATCATATTTAATCGGTTTAGTTTTTGAATAGAAAATTTTGATGAGTAGATTATTCGATCAAAAATCAATTTTGGCATTTTGAAAAGCATCCAACTATTGGTTGGTCAATTTCAGCTATTCTGTTATTTTTTTATTGGTTCAGTTAATTATTGGCTTTGAAAAATCAATACAGTCAAAAACTGCCTACATTTTGATTGGGTTAGCTGACCAATATAATACATGTATTCCGATGCATATCAAGTGATTATATTTAATCATATTTTTAAGGTGTTTTCAATTACTCCTATGTTCTTTAGTAGTTAACTTTAATTGAATCTAGCTAACTACATGGATTGGAGATGATGCTGAAACATGAAAGATTAAAATCGATTTAACTCAAATCGGTTGCAAATGAAATGTTAACTATTGTAGAGAACACTGCCTATGTACCTCAGTTTGACTGCATGCAATTACACCTAATTATTGTCCAATTACATACAACCACATTGATTGGATGATGATGATTGTTGCCCATAATAAAATTCCTATATATATAAAAGTATTAATTTATGAATAATTTTAAAGTTAACAAAATATTTAATAAATAATCGACCAAATGATATAGCAAATAAAGTGATAATATTTAATTAGTTTATTTTTCAATTCGTTGATATATTTATTTGTCAACTGAAATTGCTTAGTTGGTATGCACTTCCTACTTACACTTCTAAGGTCGTGAATTCAAAACATCACTATATATAAATATACAAATTAATAATATCTTAACATATATAATTTGGTAAATAAATTTAATGAATATTTTTGTACTTATAGCATTAGTGCTAGTTTATCAACCATTCTCACATTATTAGTTCCGTTGGTATCTTCAATTGTAAGTAAGAGTCCGCATCTACATCAATATTCTATAATGGTTCAATTTCGTGTTTCACTTAAGTGTTGTTATGCAATGTATGTTGACTAATCGATTACCTTCATTTGAAGAAAAGAAAAAGAAATCCCTTTTTAAATTTTTTTCTCCATGACATGGATGTAAAAGGAAATTTAATACGAGAAGTAATATATATAAATGAAAAATCATACGTTTACAATAAGAACAATGATATTTTCCAACCTGCTTGGAGCTGGGCAATAAATATCCATGGCGTCTAATTAGTGAGACAAGCATGATAAAGACAGCCGAAGATATGGTTGAGAAATTCGTGTCCCTAATTAGCATCACGAAGTCAAATTCCTAAAAGTGATAAGTTTTCTTGCAAAGTATGTTATCTTCACCTTTTATTTACTATTATTATTTTATTTTTTTTCAAACATCTAGTTTTCATCTTTACTATTACAAAATAAAGGCTGAAGATAGAATAAAAATAAAAAATATAAGAAGGTTAATTCCACTTTGCTACCTTGTATTTTGGTCAAGTAGAGTATTGGGCATTCAAGTTTAAAATGTTTCATATTAGAGCATCCCTAATAGTTCTATGGATTACCATCTATTAATATAAAAGTTGAAAGAGCTTCCGGTCTATGTAATATTAATATCTACTCGATAGACATTTAATTATAAAATTAATCTCAAATAGTTAATTAATAATATCTATTTGTTTTTTTTCTTTAAAAAATATTATATTCTTGATAAATATGATTTTACTAAGTCACATTGTTTAACAAAACTTCTAAAACAAATAGTTTTTTTAACAATGTCTATTTTATTTTTTAACAGATTAGTTTAACAGAGTTCAAAAATAAAGTCATTGGAGAAGTTTTTTTATAAATCTCTATTTATATTTTTGATGTGGCAATAGAAATATGAAAACCCATAAGATCATTAGATAGAAATATGAAAATTCATAGGATCATTGGAGATGCTCTTAGACTTTTTTGATTTGTTTCATAACTAGTTCAATTGAAATTAACTAATAAAAAATTTAAAAATTGAGAAAATCGAGGAAAAAGATTGATCAATTGATTTATAAGAAAATTAGTTAGTTTTCTCCATTTTTAAAATTTGTGTTACTCAATTTAAAGGAATTTTAGCAAACTGAACTAATATGAGATAAATTGTAACTTAAGAATATAATCTAAAATGTTTTAAACTTAAAATTTATTGTGCTACTTGCCAAAAGACAGAATACTAAAAGTGCAATTAACCAAGAAAAAAGGAATCGTGGCCTAAATCCTTAAATTATGCCCGTATATGGAGTCAAATGTTTTACTTTGAACATATATATATATATATATATTATTATTATTTCTCCTCGTCGGCATTTATGTAGCGTACATTGGTTAGTTTACCTGAGCTATCCAAGCTATGGCCCACCCAAATAATTAAGAAAGTCAGTTTTGTGATATGAAAGCTTAAAACGTGGGATAATTACCTCCTATTTAAGGTAATTATATTTTCCATCCTCATTTTTAAAGCATATATTGCATGCGAATTAGTTTTTGATTTTATAATTTGTTGCAATTGGATATAATTGGAATATTATTTTGGCTAAGAGTGATTAAATGCTCTATTACATGTGACCCCCATGAACTGCACATGATTAATATTAGAATAAAGCTAAATAAATTATAGGATATTGAAGAACAAAATTCTGAAATTTATGAGTTTAAATTTTGATAAATTAAAATTAAGGGGTCTAATTTGCAATAAATTAGATCAAATTGCATTTTACTATCATCTAATTGCATTAAGCCCTTACAACAACTATTACAAGCATGCTATATATATACTTTGTATTTTTGTTCTTTTATTCTTTTCTTCATAGCATATAATTGCAAATTTGTGATAAAACATGTGACATTTCACATCATGCTTATACATAACAAGAATTCTGACATTATGCAAAAGTTGATGATTAATAATCACGACAAAATTAATAAGCAAGTTATAATCAACTTTAACAGTACCTTTTTGTCTAGTTCAAAACAATATACAATTTGGGAACAAAGAAAAATCGTCTTTCTAAACTATTTATCTTTCCATTTTTATTTTTGAAGGCAAATGTAGACTATTGTTATATATATCCATCGCCGACTAACTTTTTTTTTTTTTTTCCCTTATTCTTTTCTTTTTGTAACCGCCGACTAACTTAGCATTTATGCTTTATTTAAAAGGTTATTGCCAAACAAAAAAATGTTTTGTTTAAAAGGGAAAAGAGAAGAGGGAACTGACAGGAAGAGGGTATGCTAAGAAAAGTATATGCAGCTTGGTTATACGAAAATTGAGACTTTTTTTATTTTTCCTCTTTTGAATAATTTTGGTCTATCAAATAAAAACAACATTCATGCTCAATTGAGTTATCAATTTTTCCTATAGTTTAAACTGATAGAAGGTGATTCATCGTTTTAATTTTTAATTAAAATGTTTTAATTTAGGTTCTTAAATTTCAATTTTTAATTATGGTTTAATTGAAATATTGGTTAGTAAATGACAATTAAAGGTTTGAGGTATTAAAATATAATTTTCTTCTTGAAAATAAAGGGCCTAAAACGTAACAAAATAATATTAGAGGACCTAAATTATTGTATTTTAGCATTGGTTAAATATTTTATTAAAAAAAATATATTAAACTAAAATAATATAAATTAAAACTTTTTTGGAGCATTTTAGACTAATTAATTTTTATTATAAATGGATTTTTTTTTATTCATGTCAAGGATGGAACTTGAACATAAAGGTGTACTCTTAGTGGTACAACCACTGAACCAAACTTATCAATTTTTGGGTGGCAACAAATTAAGAATATGAGATTTGAAAGCTAAAATTAGAGTGTTTTGAATTTGAAAGCTAAAAATATAATTTTCACAAATTGTAATTAATTTAAATTTTTTTATTTATAGACTTCACTCGGTGATAAAAATTATTTAAAATACATTTGAAACTGAATAAAATTTCCTCCTCCCCCAGGTATAATAAGTATAGTCCACCCAAAAATAAAAAATAAAATAAAAAACGGAGAATCACAAAATATTATATTATTACAGCACATCAAACCCATTAATTTTTTTTTTTTCATATATATATAAAATAAGTCGGGATGAGATGACAGGATCTCTCAAATTACACTGGATCAAATCCTTCTCCTATTCTTTCTCTTTTTCTTGCTCTTATATACGAAACCAAACCAAAACATTAATTTGAAGACGTGAAATTAATTTACATTTAATAAATAAAATATTGTAAAATATTAATTGACGCCACTATTTAATAAAAAAACAAGATTTATATGTACATTAGAATATATATATATATATATATATATAAAGAGAAAATAATGATAAAATTGAAAGAAAACATATTAATTTATAAAATATTGAAAGTATTACATCAATTAACAATTTAAAATTATGATTATAATTATAATTGAATAAGTAACAATTTATCACATCAGTAATCCAATATAAAATGAGAATTATTTTCAATAAATCACAATTATATTTGTATCACTAACAAGAAAACAAAAAACAAAAGAAACAATATATATACCTATACAGTGCCTACTGCGGCTAAATAAGCGCCGTTAGCAAAATGCTATGAAAGCTAAATTGTATAAATGATCCGTACAAAGTCCCTGACACCATAGCTGCAAAAATAAAAAATAAAAAAAAGAACCCTACATAAAGAGAAAAAGAGAAGCCTAAAACCAAAATATGTGGTTCCTAGGCACTGGACAATAACGATTACACAGTCTTCCAACGAATCAGCAGTCGACAGCACAACAAAAAATACCACTCTGGTTTTCCAAAAACCACCAACCCTCACCCACCAAAACCACTTCAGCATCAATATATCTCATCACACTTATATTCCCTTATATGATTTTTTTTTTTTCTGATATATTTTTCTATATAATTGCACATGCTTTCTTAGACACCTTCACATTTAGCAAAGAAGAAGTGATTAAACAAACCAAAAAAAAAAAAAAAAAACTGCGCTATTAATTATCTTTCTTTTTTTCTTTTTTTTCTTTTTTCTCTTTAAGTTCTCTTAGTTTCAGTTTGGTTTTGCTTTTTTTGGGATTTTCTTGGATTTTGCTTGTTTGGGTTGCAAAGAGAAAGTAAAAGAAAAGAAAATATAATAGAATAGAGAGAAAATGGGTAGAGGTAGGGTTCAGTTGAAACGAATAGAGAACAAGATCAACAGGCAGGTTACTTTTTCAAAAAGAAGAGCTGGTCTGTTGAAGAAAGCTCATGAGATCTCTGTTCTTTGTGATGCCGAGGTTGCTCTCATTGTTTTCTCTCACAAAGGGAAGCTCTTTGAATACGCCACAGATTCTTGGTATACGTACTCTATATATGATTTCTATACCTATATCTATATACATATATATATATATATATATATCTTTCTTACACTTTTATTTTTTTTCCCTGTATATATACTCTCAACCCTCATGCAGCTTCTTCTTCTTCTGAATTTCTCAGTTAATTATATGAATGTTTCCATTTCTTGATGTGGGTTTTTTTATGTTTCGATTTTTCTTTCTTGTTTGATTAATTTTTTTCTATATATATGTGGCTTTCATCATCTTCATTTTTTTTTTCTTAGGGTTTTCTTTGGATAAAGGAGTCGATGGTACTTTTTTCTTATTAATAATATTACTTTTTTTGTATTTGATCTTTTTTATCTTTTTTTGGTGAATTAATTTTTGTTTTTTGGTAAATCAGGGTGAATTAATTTTTGTGTTTGTGTTTGTTCATCTGGGTGTAGATGAATTTATTTTCTTGAGAATCTCGGACAACTGGGAAGCTTATTCGGTAGAGCTAGGTTAGCATATTATAGATGCTTGCTTTAGTAGAAAATGAAAAATTAAACAAAATAAAGAAATAATGTTTTTGGGAAGTATTCACCAAAAACAAAACAAAAAACAAAAAAATAGGTTTTTTGGGAAGTACTTTTTTAAATCTGATCTGAAATGAAGCCCTAAGAAGCTCACTGGTCGCATCTAAGTCTCTGACATAGAGAGGGAGTCTTTGACCTTTGGAACAACCAGTGATCGACACCTTTCCCATACATGTGGTCTGTTTATAAACTAAAAACCTTTTAGTTATCTTCAATATGTATAAATTTTCATAGAATTGTTTTATTATTATTATTATTATTATTATTATTATTATTATTATTATTATTATTACTACTACTATTATAATAATAATAAAATTAGGTATAAAAAAAATAATGTCTTGTAATTATATTTTTCTTTAGTGAACTAATCTTAAACATTTATATTCATATCTATTACAAGATGTTGTTGGAGTACTCATTTAGCTGCATATCCCCCTCAAAAGCAAATATATTATGAAGGGCTTTAAACTCTTAAACCTTTGAAAATGATAATTAATTAGTAACAAAAAATGCTAATTGTTCGTTAATTCCACTCTTTACTACTCTTTCCTATTTATGAGTTCCAGGACTTGGGGGATGAAATTTTTTTTTTTTTTTTTTTTTTTTGGTTTCTGTTTTGTTCGAACCAAAGTTAACATTTGGAAAATCTACCACCCATAGTTTCAGATATTTCATTTTGCCGAAATTAGCATTTATTTTTTTTCCTAATTGAAACAAGAATTTTACAACAAATCATTTTTGGTACTATTGTACAAGTTAACATTTATATCTAATCCATATCTCCATACCATGATGAAGGAAATTTAAAAATAGTATGGTCAATATGACAAGACAATTCCATATAGATTACTCCCTTGGCCACCTATACGTACATTGTATAGCATTATTCATTGTATTATGTTATGTACCATTATTGATTTTTTTAAGTTTGGTGTTCCTTTTATTTTCTAGTTTACTATTTTTTGCGATTCTTGCATATTTTAGAATTGACAAATCACCCATTTATTTGTAGTCTTCGAGTTTGTATATCCATTTTCTCATTATTATTATTTTTCTTGATTTAAAATTACGTGCATCTTTTCAATATGATAATGTAAATTGAAACATGAGATGCAACTAAATGCTTACATTTCATTATAATTATTATTTATAATGTATGTGAGGTATGTTTATAAGATTTAAAATTTAATATATGTGCATATATACATCTCTCTGAAAACAAAGCATGAAAATATTTACTTTCTATTTTTTTTTTTTTTATTTGGTGAAATGAAAATTGCTTTCTCTAGGCATGTCCAAAATGAGCACAAATTAGACGTTTATAAGGATCCAAAATGATTATATGGGAGTAATTAATTAATTTGGAGACCGAAATAAGTTTGTGTAGATGCATAGAAGTGCAGGACATTATGATTTTGTGTCTCAGCAAAGTGTCCTGTTATTCTCTTCTTTATTTGGCTCTCTGCTTCTTTCTGTGTACTTGTTGTGTGTTAGGTTGGCCATCCAACCCTTCTTGATTGGGTTTTGTTTTTTTTGACACGACCTTTGGATTTTGATATAACAAAATTAGAGTTTTGGAAATGGTGTTAATGTATGGTACGTATTCTTATCTCTCATCGCTGGCTCCCTACCCATAATAAATACATGTTAGCTAGCCTCGAAATTTACATGCTATAGCTTAGCTTATATTCATAAACAATCATATATACATGTATAACATATCAACAAGTCCATTATAAGGTCCATCTCATAATTTTATATTGAGGTCTATGATCATAATCATTAAATTTGCTCCAGTTTATTTGTTTATTTATTTATTTTAATTGAGATGGATTTATCTTTCAAAATTAAATCTGAATAGTTGATAAATTTTTAGTATATTAGATAAATTTTTAGTATATTAGGTTTTTTTTTGTTTTTTTTTTAAAGAAAATACTTAGATTGATTTGATTGGAAACTAAATATATAATATATATATATATATATATAAGAAGTGAAAGCAAAAATAGGAGAAATATATATGATTCATTACAAAAATAAAATCAAACTCAATCTAGTTGATTTACATGTTCTATATTTAGCTTCAATTTAATACGCGGAATTGAACTGAATTAATTTTTAAGTCATATAAAATCATTTGACTAAATTTAGAAAACCCAATTTGATTAGGCCAAATTTGAAATAGTCTAGTGCAATATAGCTAAAACCCAATTGTATATATCAAAAAAAAAAATAGTATGGATTATATATAAAAATAAATGAAAATAAAAATAAAAATAAAATATAAAATAAAAAATAAAAAATAAATAAAGATAAAAGTAAAAAAATAAAAAATAAGAAAAGGCCTTTAGAATTTAGTAGTAAAAAAGTATCCTAAATTTGTAGAACAGGCATAAGAAAGTAGACGTGAAATGTTAAATTGGTAAACTCATTTGATGCAATAAACAGTGTATTCTTGTATTTGTGATAAGTCGTGGGAAACTGTTTGAGGAGATATTGAGTCCTGACTTATCCAGGTAGCAGAAAAATATTCAGATTACGCAATACCCAAGGCTACTCTGCTCATTCATAGGAATTGCTGTCTCAGTACATCTGAAATAAAGAAAGACAATCATGCCCACTTTGATCTCTTGCTGTAGTGTATATATTATGGGAGCAAATTAAACTTTGTCTAGTTTATATAAATGAAATAAATATTATATATATATATATATATATATATATATATATATATATATATATATATATTTTTTTTTTTTTTTTTTTTTTTTTGTAGAATTAATATTCCATTATTTTCTTGAATTTAGTCATTCTTGTATTTGGAATTGAAATACTTTCCAGAAATACTTCATGGGTTCTAATAAACTAGAAGCTCAAAAAAAAAAAAATACATATATATATATATATATATTGATACTGACGATTAAAGAAAAAGAGAGCGCTATCCCTATTATGACAACTTTTTTTTTTTTGGGTTTTTCATGGAATGAGATATTCCTTCAAAGAGGTGTACTGCAAATAAAGTTTTTATTCCTCTTTCTCTAAATTGAGCAAATTTTCATCAAGTTTTAAAAGGAAAAAAAATTGATATTAATTATTAATTAATACCAAATAACAAAACCATTATGAGAACCTTTTAATGATAATACATTCTAAGTCCATTTCCAATTGCTTAGTTCTCTTAGCATATGAAGATATATGTGCAGCTGCTTCATAATTTCAACTAACCATATGTTTTCACTTTGCAAAGAATGTAAGCTTGCTTTTGTTCCATTATTATTATTATTATTATTATTATTATTGTTATTATTATTATTATTATTATTATTGATACTTTGATCACTGAAACAGCATGGAGAAGATACTTGAACGCTATGAAAGATATTCTTATGCAGAGAGACAGTTAGTGGCATCGGTTTCTGAACCAGAGGTTCTTGTACAATTCCAATATTGTTCTATCAATAGTGCGCACGCACACACACACACACACATATATATATTTCCTTTGTATATTCTTATAAACACTAATTACAGTCCATTCTGTTTGTATTGAAATTTTGATGTATTTGAAATGTGATAGGCTGTCCAGGGGAACTGGACCCTCGAGTTTTCAAGGCTTAAGGCTAAAATAGAACTTTTACAGAGAAACCGAAGGTAAATTGATTAATTAACTTAATTATTCTGTATATATATACATATATATATATATATATAAATGCATGTATTTAATTACTTGAAACTTGTCCAGACACTACTTAGGAGAAGATCTGGATTCACTGAATCTGAAAGAGCTTCAGAACTTGGAGCAACAACTTGATACTGCTCTTAAACAAATTCGATCGAGAAAAGTAAGCTAGAAAATTTCTGGCGACCCAGTACATATAAAGTTCACTAGTTTTGTTTGACGTTTAAATTTCTGTTTCTTTTTTTTTTTATTATTATTTTTTTTTAATCATTGGACAAACTTTCATTTAGACGAGACTAAAGTATTTTTCTATTACAGAATCAACTCATGTACAATTCAATCTCTGAGCTCCAGAGAAAGGTAAGATCATTATCTAGATAATTTTTGGAAACAGATGGTTTGTATTCTTATATGAAAATTGTAAATATATGAATGCATGGTTGATCCATCGAAAGTTAACTTGAAAATTTAATTTCGTTAAGAATGAATATATAACTCATGAAAGTAGAAAAGAAGAGAATATATATGTTATATTCAAAAAAGTTAAAACCTTTAGTATTTCTAAGATTTTCCTTATAACCACACAAAATATCCACCTGAAGGTATTATGAAATCTCTAACAAGACTAGAAAAATATCAATATTTTTCATTTCTATTTTTGCTTTCTATGACAGGAGAAGGCTATGCAGGAGCAAAACAACTTACTTGCAAAGGAGGTAACCTGACTATATATAGTATAATTCATTCATGCCTGTTTCTTACATATATTGCTTGTAGACCAGCCTTATATTGTACATAATTAAATTTTTAGAGGAAACCTTCCAGTTTCCACATCAAGCTTAGGAAATTAGAGCTTTGTGATGAAATTTTTTCCAATTTTCCCAACCGTAAAATGTAAGACATATCTAATTTTATAATTCTTCCTTTTTTCTTTTTAATTTCCGTAAACTGGAAATATATACAGATCAAGGAAAAGGAGAAATTGGTGGCACAGCAGATGCAGTGGGAGCAGCAAAACCATTGCCCTGCTTCGTCATCCTTCCTGCTACCTCAGCCGCTTCCCTGCTTAAATATTGGGTATGTGTCTTTTAAGTGTATATATATATATATATATATATATATCTTTCTGTTATCAAGGAATCCTAGACATATTTTTGTTCAGAATAACATTAAGCAATATATTATCTGATATATTCCTAAACAAAAAATTTGTCCAAGATTTTTTATAAATGAACTACTATATATATGTAAGAAATTAATTTTTGACATGAAGCTATAGTTTATTTTGTGAAAAAAATATCAAAATCAACAAAATGTTGTAAAGCATGGATCACAATATCAATGTAATTTCTGGCTAGGCGTTAGGTGCTTATACGCATATATATCTATCTATATATATATATATATATATGTGTGCTAGAATATATATTATATGTATGCTAGATTAGCCTAAAAATTTAAATCTTAGCCATATAAACACTACCAATGCAATTAAAATGTCAATATATAAAGCATTAGGGCTCTTTATGATGCACATATATTCCTCTTTTATTTTCACAAACATTAATTAAAAATTAAGTTGAGATACTCCATTAAAAATCTATAAATTGATCATTGTTTAATTAATCATAAAAATAGTAATTCAAGAACCAGTATTATGTATAGAATTTAAATAGGATGAAAACCCCATGATGATCATTCTGTATATTAATTATCAGATACTGAAGACTAATAGTTCTCTTAATTAGATATAAATCTTTGTTATAATTAAGAGTATCCTTAATGCAACATATATATGTATTTTTTCTATTATAAATTTTGATTAATTATATTTAAATAAATACAGGGGAAATTATCAAGAAGTAGAAGCCCCAGAAATGAGGAGGAACGAGCTGGATCTGACTCTTGAACCATTATACACATGCCACCTTGGGTGTTTTGCTGCTTGAGGCCATGCCTTGTTGCCTATAAACATATATATATAGATATCCGTATATATATATATATATATATGTTTGGTTTGTTTGCGAAAAACATCTACCTAATTAATTCGGTTCTGTTGCTTGATCATCCTATATATATGTGCCTAGCTATATTAAATATGAATTCTGGCATATATATATAACATGTTTGATCTACATATTATTTATAACTCTTCTTGTTAATTTGGAGGTATGATCATCAACTAAACCAACGATGATGATCAATTTGTACCAATGAACCTCCTCTATCCAACTCTATATAAGTGTTGTATTTTTTGAAATATATATATATCTCCAAGCATTATAATATAATATATATATTTTTTGTTGGTTTGGGGGGGGTGAAGAGTTTTTGCGCTTTCTTTTGTTATTTAAAGATTATTAACATATAATTAATATATGTGTACTCTTGAGCTCCGTGATACTTGCACGACAATTAATATTACCTGGCTAAGACACTAGGAAAGTATGGCGAAGGAAGGAATATGTGGATTTTTCTTCATGTCTCAAAGGCAATTTTCAAATTAATATGGGATATATCTTGTAGATGCCTTTGATCAGCTAGCTATATATAGATCTCGGCTGTAGTTATATATTCCTACTACACACATCAAAAAGAGTAGTATGGCTACTGGACTTTGACTTTGATTTTTGCAGCTTAAAACTTGGCAGCGTAAAATCCACTCTGCACATTCTATTTTGTACAGTGTGTGTATATATAGATATTTATAGAGAGAGAGAGAGAGAGAGAGAGAGAGCTTCGTTACAGTGTATGTCAATTCCACACGATAAAGAGTGCATCAACAATAGATTTGATTTGTTATTATTGATAACAGACTAGTAGTTCATCCCTTATGATGCAAAATTAATGCATTTTTTAATAAAATATATATATCTATATATATATATATATATCTTTTCAATTATTCTTTAGGGAATGACTATAATATATATATATATATATATACAAAAATGTTATTAGGGATAATAAGTATTTATGACCGTCCGATTTTTATGATTAAAATTGTGATTTCATACAATAGTGCACGATTAATCCGTCCCATCAAAACGACATCGTGCACATTAGCAAAATCGTGTATGTATGTTTCAGCAGACGGTACTGGTACGACGTTGGTGAAACTATGTTTTACTTTTTTGTGCTTATTGGCCACTTACTATTGCTTTTTCCTGCTCCCCAACATCACTTACGTAAGCATATATGAAAAAAAATATATATATGTCATAATTTTCAGCAATAAGGACATCATGGTACGCGGTGGGTGGCCAGTAGGTGGATATGACATAAAGACCCATAATTCGCTCTCATATAGTTGGTATTGTTTCCCAGATTTTGTTGTCGCATAATATTATCCTATGGATATATGTAGGCAACATAAGATGCCTTACGTGGGCAATGGAAAATTACTGTATGCATTATATTATATATATATATATACATATATATTAATATATATACACACATATATATTAGCAAGCAAAGCCATAAAACTTGCGTCTGAACAAGCCACTTCTCTTTCCAGTGGGTAAACAGTAAAAACAAAAATGATGAAAAAAATTTGGCTATAGAAATACTTAGGAGACCCCACTTAAAAAAAGAAAAAAAAAAAAAAAAGGGAAAAACGTAATCACCAAGCAATTAATGATCGCTAATCCTATTCTATAGCTTTTGGTAAAAATAAAAAATCAAAATAAAATAAAATAAAAAAACCAATGGAATATCTACTTTTTCACTTTTAGTCTTTCGTGTGTTCTTTTCCTCATATGATCCACAGTCTTTACATTCCTCAGATATACATGTTGGTCAGTTCATTTCATCAAACTCCATCGCCTAGAAAACCGTAGCAAATTCATTTAGTTGTTAATTGAAGACAGGTAAAAGAAAACTCATATACATGAACATTGTACACAATCATGCAAAGGAAAGTAAAACAAACACATTTCAGGTGACAATATGGCACAAATTTGATTACTCCTACAATTAATTTGAGCGGTTAAAGTATGTTTTTCATGTCTCTAATAATACTAATTGTTAATTAGGAATGAATCTTATTATTAAAAAAAATTAAAAAATAAATAAAAATAAAAGCACACAAACATAAAACAATTTTGAAGAATGATTATTGAGTTGTAATAAGATAAAAGATAAGGAGTAAGGAAGAAAATTATTACCCTGTCACAAATTGGACAATTGTTCTTTCTCTGCTGCCATTCTAATATACAACTAAGGTGGTAAATGTGAGAACACTGCAATGTAATCTTGGGATTGTCTGTTGAGTATTCTGTCAAAAAAGAAAGCAATAATAACAACAGTCAATCTTCGGCATAAATCAGACAAAAGAAAAAGTCTTGAAAAATAAATAAATAAATAAGCTACTAGTCCATAAGCAATTCAACCCATAAAAGCAGCTAACAAAAATTAGTCAGGTAAGATAATATTAAAAAATTACAAGTTTTGCTCTGTCCATGAAATTGATACCTTCTAGACATGTAGGGCAAACATCCTCAGTTTCTGATGAATCAAAGTTTTGAACAACTTTCTTATTCAATTTTCCAGAGGATTGATTCATTGAGGAATCTAAATTGTGTCCATTTGACATGATAGCACAATCGGGTTGTCTGGTTTGTATTGCCTCGTTGGGTGATGAAGCGGCCGATGAAGGGTTGGCCTGGTTTTCTCTGAATAATGCTTCATCCTGTCATCATGCCAAATCATGAGGAAATTACAGGAATGAGAAAAATCCAACTTCTAAGTTTTTGACAATGAACGAAGACTTGGGATTGGATGGGACTTTTCTCTCTTAAATTTGGCTAATATGCCAATATGGTTCAGAGGAATCATGTCTCTGAGCTGTCTATATAATGAAAATCCATATTAATCCCAATAAGCTGATTTTTTTTTTTTTTCCCAATTACATATTGTCTCACTAGATTGGAATTTAGAAATACACATTGGATTGGTATATGAACATTCTGTTGATTAGGTGTTTCCTGGGAAGCTCACATTCTCTGTTTTAGTCTCTCTGCTGTAAGAAAATCTCTCTTTGAGGCATTTTCTACAATACTAGGAATGTATACAAACATTTGCTACTAATTAGAATGATTAATTATCTATAAAAGTGCATCAAGAGTAGAGACATTGTAGCTTGTATTTCAAGGATCAAAATTCAAATAAACATACAAGAGCATATAAATTACTTACCGAGTTGTCTGAATCTTCGGGTTTAGTACCAAAACCAAAGCAACAACAGAGATTACCCATAAGCTTTTCAAGTTTTTTTTTTCCTGCAGTTTAAAGATTTGCAAAGAAAACAAAACAAATTATTCATTGTTACTCAAAAGGGTTAAAGATTTAAGTTGCTAGCGATAATTCCCAGAACGAAAAACACTAACACTTTCAAGAACAAAAATTTCAATAGTACCAAAAACTACCAACCATATATACATATATATATATATATATATATATTGTAATTCAAAGAATGCAGATAATGTTTCGAATCAAATAAGCAAAAGAGAGTCTAAATATGTTGTGGGTTTCCTCATCCAAAACAAAAAAAAAAAAAAAAATTAAAAAAAAAAACAGAAAAAAACAAAAAAACAAAAAAACAAAAAACAAAAAAAAAAAAACCAGAAAATACAATCGAGAAAGAAAATATAGTGTTCGCACAAAACATCAACAACTAAGCTGAAAAACAAAAAAATAAAATAAAAATATAGTGATGGATGAAGAACCTGGCATTAATTAACAGAGAAAACACGACAAGTAAAGAAGCGAAGAAGATTACACTGTTTTTTTTTTTTTTTTTTCCTTTCTTTCTTTCTTCTAAAAATTCTGATAATTAATTCGGGTTTCCGTTTAGGAAAGTAAGAATTAAATCAGGAAAGCAAAAAGTAAGCAATATATATATATATATATATATATGACTCTTATAAATAAAAAGTGCAAAAAAATAATAATAAATAAAAGAAAAATTAAAAAAAATAAAGAAAGAAATTGAGTCAAAATAAATTCAAAGAGTTAGCGACCAGAGACTGGAAGCGAAATAGTTTATTTTGCGTAGGATTCTTCGCCAACAACATTTATAAAAGGATTGCGATCTTGTAGGACCCGCTTTTATATATATTGTGGATCCATAGCTGATTAGGAATGTTCTATACTGGGTTTGACTAGAATTGCCCAAGGTTTTGAGCGTTGACTAGCGCTTTTTTTTTTTTTTTTTTGGATTTGGAAAATAAAAAAATGAAAAAAATCTGGAGTTAATCTCTTTCTTGATAACAATATTATCAGAAGCTTCATCACTATCATCACCAATCTATTTGTAGCTGGAAATGATAATTACTTAATTAGTTTTATTTTTTAATCATTAAAATTACTCAAACCCATAATCTTGCATAATTAGTTGTACATTAATAAGTTTATTTTGATCATTTTTCTAAATTAAAATTTTGTTACATTATGTCAATGATTTTTTTTCCAACAAAATCTTATGTCAATGAAATTGAATATACAAGGTAAATAGCAACTCTTAGCATTTGTCATAATAATACACCAAAATTATATAGAATATATAGAGAGAGCAATTTTATGTTGAAAATATGTTTTTCCACAAAAAGTGGATATGTGTCAAATGATGAGTGTGTCATCTCAAATTAATAAATTAATATTTAAATTCTAATTTGACAAATACCAATTCTTTTTTTGGTAAAAAGACAAATACCAATTCTTAACACTTACAACATGCAATTTATATATATATATATATATATATCATAATGTAACTAAATGGGGAAAGTAGGGATTTAATATGGCAAATTTTTTTAAGAAATGACCTGTCCATTGTATTTTTATAATTAAAAAAATTTTGCCACATTAGATAAATAGATAAAGTTTAGAAAAAAAAAAATCTCCAAATGGTTATACTAAAAATCTTTGTCAAGATGATGTTATTAAAAAAAAATTAAAAAAATAGAAGATGTCAAAATAACCTTTTACATGTAAAAGGTCTCTTTTGTTTTTTATTTTTTCGAGCTTCCAATTTTTTCTTCATCTTCCTTGCTTGCACTACTCAAATTTCTTATTTTTCTTATTTATTTTTTATTTTTATCCCTGTAAAACAACATTTCTTGTTCTGAGGTATTACCCATCATAAATGAACATCATTGTCATTTTTGAATCCATCATAGATGAACCATACTCATCATGGATGAGAAAAAATAAAAAATGAAAAATAAAATATTACGCACCATGGAGATCTGGTTGGTGAAGAGGCATTAAGACACTTTCACAAATCAACCACCATAGTTTTTGCAATTAGTTTTCAACAAGAAGCTCAATACATATATATATATATATATATTGGAATATAGTGGCTGATTTTTATTTTATTTTTTTGGGGCACCTGGAGGGGTGTGCTAGACAGCTTTCTTTCCACTTCCTCTCTTCCTCTAAAAATTCCAAAAAACAAGCAATAAAAATAATCAAATAAAATAAAAAATAAATCACTTATATATTACACATAATCAATAAAATTTTATTTTAAACAAAATAATTGAAGGACAATTTTCAAGAGACATCATCTATTAAATAGACATTGTATCACATCAATATCAACATTTTCTAATCCTTATGTCATATAGACTACGATAATCTATTGGAGATATTCTCATAGAAAAGAATACATATATGACTCCTATATGTCAATCCAAATCATCTAAATGATGATACATCATTTTACATTTTTTTAGTCTTCTTAACAATAAAACCTAAATAGGAATCAAGCACATATGGGATCTACTACTAATTATTATTTATTATTGATTTAACTCTTTCAAAGGTGATTGAACAAACAAAAAAAAAGTTATGCATAAATGTGGTCATTGGAGCCATTCTTAAAAAGGAGAAATTGGCACTACTTAGTGAAATAGGTTCTTTTGGAATCAATTACAAACCATTTGCTAGAGGTTGTAGCAATCCAAATGATCCCACTACATCAGGACTCTTTTGAGGTTGCACAAATGCCGTTAATTTACATTCAGTAAGCACTAAAAAGGCTATTCATAATAAAAATGATAGAATTATTTCAAGTATTTCCTCTTGAACAACTATGTACGTTTGCAATTTCTATTCACTCATGATTTAGCCTGTTCGACTCAACCATGATATTTCACTCATGATTTGGCCTGCTCAAACTAATCATGATATCATGGCATATCCCTCTCCAATAAATCTCTTCCTAAGTCATCACCACATCAAAACTAGGGAAAAGCAATAACGTACTTTATTTTAGTTTAAACTTTTTGGATTTTATATAGCCATCTATAATATCCAATTTTGAAAAAATACTTGAAATTTTGAATCATTGATCGGGTTTGACCAATTGGATCGTTTATGGGCTCCAAATTTGACTTTTTATATTGTCAATGTTTTGGTTTGACCGACGATCCATTGTATAGAGCATGTTGATAATAGTTCTGGGAAGTTTTAAATATCACTTTTATATCGGTATACAAATCAGTCCCCATTTTTGTCTACAAGTGATCCAAAGCTCTCTATAAATATTGGAAAGCTTGTCCAACAGTGAATAAATTCTAAAATATCTATTTTATCCCCTAAATCCGAGAAACCTCTTTCCAAATCCACGGATCTGAATTGGGTTAACCCAAACCCATTTAACATCCAAATCGAATCATTGTTGTTTTCTCAAATTCCGACCATTATCTGTCTACATGCACTTGCCACACACATTGCCCACCTCAAATGACCTTGTTGGCAAGATTTCATGGCGATCCACCGTTGAACGCATCAAAATTGGTCATTTGAACCTTACGGCGATGCCGATGCGTTTTTCAATGGATTTGCCTAATTTCAAGCCGACCCATACATCCGCGGCCCTCCCTCCCCCCCCCCCCCCCCCCCCCCCCCCCCCCAATTAGAAGGTTTAATTTTGAAAATTTGAAAAATACAAATTTTGGATATTGAATCCTAGGACTCCGCAGTATAATTGGACCGCTTTGTATCCAATTTATATAATTTTATAGTTATAAAATTATTTTAAGATATTTGGTAATACAATATCTTTCATTTAATTATTGGAGCCTAAAAATTACTTTATTATATTACAATCACACGTAATGAGCCTAGAGGTGACCTTGCAAAGGAGCAGGAGTGAGCATCAATGGTATCTGTGAATGCATATATTTTTTAAATAATTTTGAGCATATTAGTGTTATCATTTTATATGATTTTTAATAAGATTTTGAATGGTTTTAAAATAATTGTGAGTTTATCCAAATTAACCAACTTTTAACAAGATTTACATAATATCAAGAATGAAATTACCAATTAAGTAATTGGTTATTTTAGAAAAATAGATTATGATCACAATTAATTATTTAAGTGATTTTCTATTTTTTTTTCTTTTACTTTATATTGGTTTTTTTTTTCTTTTTTTATACATTTAAAAAATATAAAAAAAAAGTTATTTGTAATTTAAAAATAATAAACTTAATTCTTTAAAGCTTGTTTCTTTTAAAGAAAATAAATTGGTTGAATTTAGTCATTACATATATACATTCTGTTCTAGCAAATATATATATAGATACATTCTATGGTTTGTAACTATTAATTAATCCTCTCTAATTTTTATAAAAATGGGGAGGATCCAAAATGATTCCTCATATTATTAATTATGTAATAATAGTTGCATCAAATGGTAAACATTGGGAATATGCCAAAATCAAATTTAAGGACACAAGAAGTTATAAAAACTATTATTGCATTAAAAAGTATTTTCAGCATCCATTTACACGAGTCTTCAAAAAATATTTATTTATCTTTTGAAGATGAAACAAACTTTCGTTATAAAACAAGCTTTATTTCCCTAAATTACACATCATAAATATGAGAAAAAAAATTGAAATAATAATATAGGGATTTTCTATAATTATTTTCTTAAAAATTTTCTAACATAAATATTTTTCTTATACTTTGGATTACTGGAGCTTCAGCAAATTCGAAAATTATATATTCATGCTGAAAAAGAAAAAAGAAAAAAATGAATATAGTATAGATATATCGTACAAAGATATTTTTATTATTATCTAGTCAGAAAAGCATCGTATGTAATATTTGACACAAAAGACGTTTTTAGTGACTTTATCAGAGTCATGAGTGGAGATTAGTAATTGTTGAATGCATATGATTTTTAAAAAATAAAATTACGAAAAGAAAAGACTTTTATTTTTTAATAGTTACCAAAAAAATTTATTTTTTTAAAAGTATAAAATCTTTTAGGCGTCATAATTAATTCCGTGTTTCCATCAAGAATACTATAGAATTGAATTGGACTTTCACTGACATTTTAGATTTTACAGTGACAGAACCACCGAAAACATATTTGGTACATATTAGCTAGTTGGGCCTCTGTCTCCCACCTTAGCATATGAATTAGGAAATGGCCTTTAAGCCCAAGTCCCGTTTTAGTGTTTTGGTACAATAAGACACAGCTTTCATTGGTCCCATTTTAGTTTCACTAATATTCCTATTCAATTTAAATAAACATATTAAAATATTATTAATTAATACATTTATATAATTTAAATATAAATAGATAAAATTTTAGATGAAAAAATATAATTAATAGTATCATATCATCTACTATATCATTTAATATATAAATTTGATAAATATTTTAATAACATTAACATTATTGTTTTAATTTTGGCAGCAAAGTTTCATTTATTAAAAATAAATTAACAATAACCACAATTTAATTTTACAAGGGATTTGTTTTCTAGTGCAATTGTACCATGCCATAAAGAAAAACCTATCAATTACTGATATATTCCATGGACAAGGGGAACCCAAAAATAAAAATAAAAATAAAAAAGATAAATGATGAGGGTAACCAAAGATAAGAAAAAGCCAAACAAAAAATACTTAAAAAAAATAATAAAAGCAATAAGTCAACCTCGTTTAAGTTAACTGCCTAATCATCATGCCATTTAATTACTTTCACAAATCCAATTGTTTTTTTGCTTTTAGGTTGGGAGTCAAATTGAAAGTCGGTAAAATCCCTTTTTGTACAAAGTTTTATTTTCTTGATAGACTTTGCATTGCATGGATATTTTTTTTGTTCAGCTAGTTTTCTAATCATTCCCAAACTTCTTGCTTTGCTCCCATCAAGAATTTCTAAAGCACAAATTGGTCCAAAATTATTTGGTTCATTCAAGCATCTTTTTTCTATCCCAAGAACTCTAACCTTGGATTCCAAAACTTTGAACCAAGATAAAAGGCACAAGGTTGGCACACAAAACAAAGGAATTCAGGACCGCATAAAACCAAGCTAGAAACTTCCCCTTCGACTTCGACCAACAGTTGTTTTTATCTGTTTATAATTATATGTACGAATGTAATTAACCACACTTCATGAGGTTAAGGATTACTATCACAACCTTTAAATTTGCTTAATTGGATCGTTACTTTATCTTTTGAAAGCAAATGTAAAAGGTTGATAAAGTATTCTATCTTAAAATTACAAAAGGGAGATTATGATACGAAAGACAGCCTATATATGCATTATATATATATATATATATATATATATATATATACTTTTTATAAAGTCAAGTTCATTTAAGGTTAATATAATAGTTTTAACCATATGATATCCTTTATTTGTTTTTAAATTCAAAGATTGAGATGTATAATTACATTATTGGACTAATATGAATTTAATAAAACACTAAACAAAATGAATCCATATAAAAAATCATTAATGAATTTTTTAATTTTAATTTTGAAGCATTGGAAGTGTTAATAAAAGAAATTTTAATAGTAATTAATCATGTCAACCGAATACGTGCTTAATTTTATGTCTATATCTAAGTTTATAACATTTTTATTTTATATTGAAAGTAATGGGATTCAAATTCATTATAATGCTAATGTAAGGAATATTTGTCTACCCTATATAGATATGTTACTGAGTAAAAAAGTCAGAGTTGAAGTAGCTAGTAATAACCATTGTTCTTTTTCTTCTCAAAAAATAAAAAATACAAACAAAAAAAAAAAAGTAGTACTAATCAAACGAAGTGGCCATTACGGGCTTTCACATTAATCATTTTTCTTTTGGCTGAATCAATTTGGTTGAAGTCAGTGAGGAATTGGACTTTATATTAGAAAAATATTAGGACATGGTTTCTGCTATGAAAGTTTCGTTAACACTTGCCCTACATAATCCTAAAAGTAAAATAAAATCTTCCTTAAATAAAATCTTTCCTTACATTTTTTTTTTTGTTTTTTTTGAAATAACTCTTGCCTTACATTATTAACATCATTTTATACCAATGTTTTTAACTTGCAGGATTGAGTTTTTCTTCATCAATCCTTCAAAAATCCAGTTTTTCATTTTCCCCTCTAGAGAAGCATGATTAGATTTGTGTTGTGTGTTCAGATTTTGATTACTATCAAAGAAAATGATGAGTTGGTTGCGTTTAAACCACGCTAATTATACACTATAGGGGAAAAAAAATACTAATCCTTCATAAAGTTTTTATTTGCTTATCTGAATTTCAATCCTAGATTAATCATTGTTCTAAGATGGTTGCCAGCACAACCAAATATATATATATAGATAAAAACCCAAAAGTATATAAATTATATAACCTCACCTAACATGGCAGCCCACTGGGAATGTAATTTAATTGGCTGTGGTTGATAGACTTATGTCTGAGTATGATTAATTAAAACAAAAGCAAAAGAAAAAATAAATTAAAAATTAAAAATTAAAATGAAAATGTCTTATATTGATAAAAAGGCCAGCGGCACATATTCTTCATATTCCTCACTCTAATTCAAGAAAATCTATGGTATTATTCACCAAAGAAAGAGAAGGGGGGGGGGGGGGGGGGAACTATGGTATTGCCACAGTGTATACTCCAATATTATCCTTCACGTTTAGTATAATTATAGATATTACTCTTAATTTTAGTATAATTCTATTTACTTCTCTTGCTGTTAAGTTTTTTCCATTAAATTTAATGGAAAATGAATAATAAAATAATTTTAAATTAAAAATGTGGGTTTTATATTTGAGATGACATTGAAAAAGGCTTGGGCAATGTGCAGAAGAAGTTTCTAGCCTTCACTATATGGGTTTTTTTTTTCTTTTTCTTCTTTTTAGCATTAAAAAAGGTGGGTTTTTTTTCCTCTTTTTTATTTTTATTTTTTAACTCTCAATGGACGGGCTTTACCCAGATCTTGGCCTTTACCTAAATCGACCCTCGTCGTCTACATCCAGTCGCCTGGATCCCCCTTCCTCTTTTGTGGCATGGTCACCATTTCTCATCCCTCTGCCGTCCTCACTCTCTCCTGGCCGAATCCTGGTGGTCAGTTCCAACTCAATGCCGATGTTGTCCCGCTCTCAACAAAGTTCGGGGTCTCCGTAGAGGATTTGACCACTCTACCATCCCTGGATGTGGCCTGAAGAAGAGGATCAAGAGGTTGGCGATGAAGGTGGGAGAGAACTTGTTCAATTTCATGTAGTCGTTTTTGTGGGGTTGATGGGAGCAAATTGGTGGTTCCTTTGGATATTTTGGATAGATAGCTCAAGAAGTTTTAGGAGAGAGCCAAACCGAATAGAGCGAGAAGTGGGGTTGAGCGAACCTATTGAATTTCACGTTCTGTGGGGTTGAGCGAGAAGTTGGTGGGTGAAGAGTGAGCATGCCGAATAGAGCTTACCTCTAGCACCAGGCTTTCTCCCCAACCATTGTTCCAACATTTTTTAAAATTTTAATAATTTTTTACCCCCGACAGTTACATCAACTAATGGAACAAAGATATTAATGTCATTACAATATGCCAAGTAGGAAAAAAAATAAATCACTCCTCCGTAAGAGTGATGATTGAAATTTTACAAACTTTAAAGTCTATTTTATATTTTTCCTTCATATGAGAGGGTCTGGTTAGAATTTTCCCTATCATAAAACATACAGTATTCTATTGCATACTCTCGGAATATTTTTTTTTTTTTTCCATCAATTCTGAACATGGAGACCCAAAAAAAAAAAAAAAAAAAAAAAAAAAGGGGACAATGGTGTTGAAATCAATGGCCCTAGCATATAGGTAGGTAGAGAAAGAGAGGAAGGAAAAAGAAAAAGAGGTTAATCTTCCATTGTTCCATTGCATTTACTACAAAAGAACAAATAATCTGTTATGTGGTATTATGAGAAATAAAAAAGCTGCATGTTTACTTCGGTTGATTAGGTTAAGATGCCAAAAATATTGGTCTGAAGAAACTTGGCCCTACAGCTTCATGACAAACACGTTGAGTAATGAAAAAATTGCCCCAAAAAAAAAAAGTGACATCATTACACAACCAAAAAAAGAAAAAGGCAAGGCAGAAAAAATAAGCATATGGCCCAGCTCAACAATGTCTAGAAATTTGTTTCAGCCAAAGGCAAAGGGCCTAAATATTGATCTTCTCTCTCTCTCTCTCTCTCTCTCTCTCTCTCTCTCTCTCTCTTTCTCTTATGTATGCTCATTATTAATAATTTGGGTGTCAGTCTCTCAATTTCTAAGATCCATTAGAGAGGAAATGGGAAAAATAGGTACCAAATTGCCAAGTTTCTGTCTTAACAGGATTAGACCTCATGTTCGAGTTCGTTCTCCACCAATACAAGCCAAATTTGATCCAAATTCCTCTCAAACTGACCAAAAAACCCAGATTTCTAACGTTGTGAAGGAAGAGAAAGCTGGTGGTGGTGATCATGGAGAAACTAAACCTTTTGCAATTGGAAGGAAAATCATGATCGTTGTTGATTCAAGCTTTGAAGCTAAAGGAGCTATTCAATGGGCACTCTCTCATACTGTTCAGAGCCAAGACAAACTTATTCTTCTACATGTAACTAGAACTACTTCTAAACAAGGTTAGAATAGTTTTTTCATAGTTCTTATTTTTTACATTTTTTCTAAACCAGACCTTCAAAACAGAGAAAAACAGAGCTTATGTATAGCTTAAACCATTCGTAAAAAAAACACAGGTGAAGAAGAGCTTAGCAAAGAAACGGCTCCAAGAGCTTATGAAATTGTTCACTCTCTGCGGAATATGTGTCAGACAAAGAGACCAGAGGTGGGTAATAATTCTCCATTAAATCCAATCAAAGTTTCAATCTTTAAATTACCAGTACTGCCATTCTTTTTTCCTTTTTGGCATTCTAACAAATCCAATTATCCAAATCCAAAGCTTTTTCTCTTTGATCATGTAATTTTTTTCTTTTCTATTCGTTACAATTGTGGTCTTGCTTTGTGGTATAGGTAGAGACTGAGGTTTCAGTGGTGGATGGGAAAGAAAAAGGACCAAGAATAGTAGAAGAAGCAAGAAAGCAAGGGGTTTCATTGCTGGTTTTGGGTCAGAAAAAACGATCCACAACTTGGCGGCTTCTGATGATTTGGGCAGGAAATAGGGCTGCTGCTGGTGGAATGGTGGAGTATTGTATACAGAATGCAAGCTGCATGGCAATTGCAGTGAGGAGGAAAAGCAAGAAACTAGGAGGATATTTGATCACCACAAAACGACAGAAAGATTTCTGGCTCTTGGCCTAAAAATAAAAATAATAATAGGGTAATTTTGATTTTTATATATTTATATAAATTTAATTTTATGGGATGGGGCTTTGTGAAAATGGGAGAGAAAGGGAGTCTAACCAGCTTACTATGTTTAAAAAAACAAATTAAAAAAAAAAAGTGTAATGTGGTGTTCTTTATTTTTTCTTTTTTTGTGTATTGTCCTGTAAATTAATAAAGCATATTGAAGAATGAGTAGGGGTTTTTATGAATGATAAAAAGTGCTTTAATGTCATTATTTGGGCCGTAGGGTATTTGTTTGCTAGGGGAGACAATGGAGGGGTCAGTCAAGAGGAGGACCCCTAATTGAAGGGTATTTTTTTTCCTTTGTGGACAATGGCTCAAGGAGGGCACATGGTCCTTGAAAACTTTTCTATTTTTTGTGGGAATACAACCTAGTTTAGGACATGGTGAGGGACACATAATAAATAAAAGCCTACCTGAAACAGTCACACTATGGAAATGTCTCTTTAGAGACACCCCAAACATACTTTCAGATGACTCTAACTTCTAGTTTTTGGGTTTTCACCCCCAATTATACGATTAAAAAAATGGATACAACACATATACAATATATATATTGTTAATAAATATAAATATTTGATATGTTAATTTTGTTTGTAAAAGCAAAAAAAAAAAAAAAGAAAAACCCCGAAATCTAAAGTGCAGGTAAAAGCCAAGGGTTAAAGTCTAGTTAAAGAAAGTATATCTATCTTTATTTTTGTCTTGTTGGTTATCCAAATGGTAAAAATTAGTTGGTATCATGGCCTGGTCTACCCATCTTATCTTTTTGCCCCTTCTTTATCTTTGTATCTTTATCAAAAGCAAAGAAGGGAAAAAAAAATATTATCACAGAACCTTCATATACATCATATATTTCTCTTCATTTAATTATTAGTTTCCAAAATAAACAGGTTGGTACTGATTTAAATAGGGAATCAACTTTTTCAAGCCAATAATGACACTAAAAAGAAATAAACAATAAACAACAATAATAATAAGAATTATAAAAACTCTCACAAGGAGTAAGCATTTCAGCAAAAGGAGGGAAATAAGAATATAAAGCCATCCAAAAACATTACAAGAGAAGGTAGCAGGTTGTTTGAATTCTGACTTGCGAGATTGTTTGATTGAGATTCTTCGGTTAGATTAGACAGATTATGCTAGTTAGGTTTTTGTGGGGCTGTTTTGGATAGAAAGTGGAAAACACATAGTGTTTGGTTGTTAGGACATTATTTAGAGCAAGAGAGGTTATTATCTTTCAAGGACAATCCAATAGTAAAGTGGTGAAATTCATTATTTTTTTTAAATAGAAGTTTAAAGATTTGTTTAGAATGTTGGACTGTATTAGATTGTATCCGACTATTTTAAATTTAATTTAACAAAAAATAATTCAGTCTAATAAGATATAATTTGAATCTCTGTATAAGATTTGAAATACAAAACAAAATGTAACTATCTTTTCTTTGTTGATTGATGGGGCAAAAAAAAAAAAAAAAAAGTCCAAAATGAAGGAAGAAGCTGCACAAAACAGAGTGTTTGGATTCGTGTTTAAAAGAGATCATTTTTACAAGTGCATGCGGCACACCCAAGATTAATTTTGTGCATAATCTTTTCATACTACTTCCCCTTATGGAATTCTGATGATGTGACTATAAAATGAAAAAACAAAGCCATCAAATCTTCATTCAGTGTTTAATATACACTTATCAAGGTGCTAACAAATAGATGGGATTGTAGCGTCTTTGAAATTCTAATCAAGAAGGCAGAAATTCAAATATCATCGTTATCTGAGTTGGAAACTTGGCCATATATATATATATATGGAATTATAAACATAAATCTGCTTAGGTTATCTGGTAGATCACCTTGGAGTGGGGCATAGGAGAGACTCACTGAATCCCAAGCAAATTTTAAAGTTTGATCATGCTTTATGCAAAGAAAGTATTTTAGGTAGCAGCTTTTTGGCAGAGTAAGGGGGTGATGTTGGAGTGGTCTGGTATGCTAGCGGATGTTCTGTCAACTTCTTTGGGTCCAATACTTGTCGTTGTGTTGCTGAAACTGAAAAAGGAAAAGAAGTACTTGTCTTAGACTTATATATATAGTTCATCTATTCATCCAAATATACATTTATATATATATATATTTATATATTTTACCATTTACTATTATTTAGTTCACAAACATTGCAGTAGGCAATAAATAATAGTGGTGCAACAAGTCAAAGTTCACAAATATAAACAGCCATATCTCCATGGCAAAGTTATTATTTTTAGGAGCAACAATTTCGAGTTTGAATTTCCAATTGATACAATAATAAAGATTTATAAAGATTTTTTCCCCCCCTAAAGATTAGATAGAAGAATCAATATGTATAGGTGAGAGCAGAACAGGATGAACTATTATTTTACCATTTATTATTATTTAGTTCCCAAATATTGTAGTAGGCAATAAATAATAGTGTTGCAACAAGTCAAAGTTCACAAATACAAACAGCCATATCTCCATGGCAAAGTTATTATTTTTTGGAGCAACAATTTCGAGTTTGAATTTCCACTTGATACAATAATAAAGATTTATAAAGATTTTTTTTCCCCTTAAAGATTAGAGAGGAATCAATATTTATAGGTGAGAGCAGAACAAGATAAACTATTATATATATATATATATATATACATATATAAAAAAATTATTGTTATCTGAGATAATGATTTTGAATTCGAATCTTTTCACATTCAATATTGATAAAAGAAAAAAACGGCTCATATAGAAGGTAAACTTCATTAATTGTGATTGAATATATTTTTAAGGATACACGTTTGGTTTATTTCAATACAAATAAAAAATGATTTATTTATTTATTTTCTGCTCAGTAGTTTAAACATCAACCTGTAACAAAGGAAATAAGCAGGTTGACAGTTTGCTACCATATAGTTAGGTTTTTAACAATGAGATTAACAATGTTGAGTTACAAATTGAAAGAAATTTGGGTTGTGCCATTAAAGGCTCTCAAATATTTGAAATAAATTGATTCATAATGGGATTAAAAAAACCGTAACAAAATTTTGTATGTAACCTAAATTTCTCTACATTACAAGAAGAATGAAAAACATTTTTGTTGGTTTATTGTTTATTCGTAATTTTTTCTTTCCTCTTTTTTTTTTTTTTTTTTTTTTTTTTTAATAAAAAAAACAAGGGTTTTAACGCCAATATTCTCTAGAAGTTTCATTATTTTTTGCACTTTTATGTTTGTAATATCAAATTAGCATTAACTCTTTTAAAAATTTATATAATGATGCAACATTAGTCCAAACTTTTCAATTATGACTACTTAACTGTTATTAACTTAGAATAAAATTTTCAATTCGTTTATACTTTTGCTCACTTAACCTAAGGTCCCATGTGAATTTAACTTTTTTTTTTTTAAAAACTGATGATTTTTTTCTATTTAAATATTTATTTTTAAATTGAAAAATATGTGTTGACAAATTAAATTTTTATTTATATAAAAAAATATATAGAAAAGTGTTCGTAAAGTATCATTTTAAGAATTTCAAATGATTTAATTTTATAATTTTTTATTTTAAATTAAAATTTATTTTTACTTTATTATAAATATTAAATTTAAATTCTAATTTCTTTTTTTTTTTTTTTTCTTATCAAACATAACATTAAAAAATTTAATTTTTTAAACGGACCTGAAGAATCTCCTTAAACGTGTGAAAATAATGGATTGGAACAGCACCGTTTATAAACTCCTGGGTCATTAGTGGTAATTTTGATACTATAGGGGGTTAAATGCAAAAATATCATAAGTAAAGAGACACTGGTGCCCCAAAAAAAAAAAAAAAAAAGGAAAAAAAAAAAAAAAAAAAAACCACTGGTGAAAAAATGATCATAATAACGGTTAGGCAACCAAACGAATCGCGGTTCGGATCCAACTCGGGTCTCTACTCTTAAGTGTTTGCAGCAAGTTGCAAACGAACCGGGCTGGAAGAACCTCAGTAAAACCCTAACTCCGTCTTCTTCTCCACGCTGATACACACAGACAAAACCCCAGCTCTTCTTCTCTGTTTTTCTCTTGCTCTGCGAAAACCATGGCCAAGACATCAAAGTCCTCCGAAGCCGGCGACAAGAACAGGAACAAGAACAAGAAGAATAAGAATGTCGGTCCGAACGCCAAAGCCATGAAACAGCAAGCCCCTAAACCAAATCCTTTCGAGAACATTTGGTCGCGTAGAAAATTCGATATTCTCGGAAAGAAACGCAAAGGCGAAGAGCGACGCTTGGGCGTAGCTCGCTCTCGTGCCATTGACAAGGTACTATTTATTCAATACCTCTTGCAATCGTCCTTCAAATTCCATCAAAATTTTCTTCTTCTTTTTTCTTTTTTTTCAATCTTCGTTATTTTTGGTGGATTTTTATTTTTTTTAATTTTTTAATTTTTTTGGTTTTTGTGTGGGACAACAGAGGAAGAAGACGCTGCTTAAGGAATACGAGCAGAGCGGGAAGGCTTCTGTGTTCGTGGATAAACGTATAGGAGAGCAAAACGATGGCCTCGGCGAGTTCGATAAAGCCATTCTTCGTTCCCAACGTCAACATCGGGTACAGCTTGTATTTTTTATTTTTATTTTTTTTTTTTGGTTTATGATTTTTTCTTCCTGATCATATTGAAACCCATTTTTAGCTATGTTTCTGATTTTTTTTTTTTTAATTCCAATAGGTGAAACTAAGCAAGAAGAGCAAGTATAATTTATCGGATGGAGAAGAAGATGATGATTATGAATTCGAAGGTTTCGGTGCATTGTCAGAGAGAGATGATTTCGAAGATGAAATGCCGCCTGATGAAGATGATGATGGTTTTGAAGCGAGTATGTATCAATTTGAAATAAATTTTTTTAATATTAAATCACAGTGCTAGGTGCCAAAGAAATTGCTTTCCCTTTTAGCTTCTTGTTATTAAGTGTTAGGAAGGTAACTATAACGGTTGGTGCATCATTTTAGATCCTGTTTTTGATGTCGTAAACCGCCATTACAAATTGAACTTTTGTTGTCTCAGTGGTGCTGTGGTCTTTGGTGTAGTCTTTCGCTCATAGATATATATATATATACATCTATATATATATATATATATAAACAACTACAACAACAACAAGATGATAATTAGCAGATTAATCTTTAATTTATGAAGTAAATGATTATGCTTTGCTCGTTCAATTGTTATCGGCCAAAGAAATTGTCTTCTGGTGTAATTTGGGTCGATGGATGGATGTTAGGCTGCTGCGGTATCTTTGAATCCCTATGCATGAAAACCCACTAAACATTTGAACTAAATTCCTTATTTATCATTTGTCTTCCATGAATTATACTTTTTTATTTTGTTTTATTTTATTTTATTTTATTTTATTTTTTTAATGAATTGGCTTGTTTTAGAGGATGTTGCCACTTGCCTTGATTTCATCATAGGTTCTTTCTTACAAGCTTCTATGCAATTCTTGTCTCTTTGGCACTGTGCTATTGAGATTGACTGATGCATTCCTTTCTCTCTGCAGAAAAGACAGCCACATTACAGCAGAAATTTCTGGACAGGGGTGAAAGTGAAATAGAGGAAAATGTGAGGTCTTCTTTGCCATCTCGGTTTTGGTCCCTTTTTTAAATCCCATTTCTGGGATGGTGTATTTGTATCTCATAGGAACTTGTTTGTGAATCGTATTACTCTGTTTTGCATGCTACCGCCATAGATTTTTTGCTGTTTAATTACTTGTCCTTTCTGATAGATTCTTACTCCTATTTCTTTGTGAGCAATAGCAGTTTAATCCTTTGCATCTCCTAAAATTACTTTGTTCAATTCATATACTTCTTAAAAGCTGTCCTGTTAGTGTTTGTCCTATTTTAATGAAAATATATTGTGGCTATGCTAGTTAATCATTCATGAAGTGAACTGTTATGTAGTCATAGTTGATTGTCTTCACCCACTTTCTCCCTCTCTCATTGTTCTTCCTCTTTGTGTTTTGGGGGATGGGCTGATTCTTTGAACCTGATTGACACAATGTCTTCTATGCTGCAGAAGCACAAAACAAAGAAGGAAGTGATGGAGGAGATAATATCAAAAAGCAAGTATTTCAAGGTTGGATATATCATATGTGTTATTTAAATGGCTTTGTAAATGCAGCTACATTTACTTCCTGACTTCAATTAATAATTTGGTAACTTGGTTTTCCACTTACTTTTAACAGGCTCAAAAAGCCAAAGATAAGGAAGAAAACGAACAGTTGATGGAGGAGTTGGACAATAATTTTTCATCCTTAGTGCAGTCCAAGGCAGTGATATCTTTGACCGAACCAGGGAAGATGAATGCTTTAAAGGCTCTTCTGAACAAGAACATTCCAAAAGAGAATATTAAGAAGGATGAGTTTTCTGATGTTCAAAATTTACAAACTTCAAATCAGGTATGCTTTTGTTTCTTGTTGGTCCTGTCAATGTTAGTTCTAACTTATTACGTTTGGTGCTAATGGTTTTCAAGGGACCATTGACTTCCCAGTTTACACTGTATGTTGAAGTATTTAATTTTTATTTCGTTTCTTATGAACTTCATCTTTTCAACTCATGTTTGATAAGCAAACTTACCCAAGGACTTTTATATACCTCTTTTTATGTTTTTGTTCATTTTTTTATAGTCTAGAATCTGTTGCTTTAGCTGTAACTGCCTAGTGGTTGATGTAAATATTTTGGAGACTTGAAGAGTGATATATTTTCTGTATTTTTAAGGATAAACCTGATTCATATGACAAACTGGTTAAAGCGATGTCACTGGAAATGCGTGCTCGTCCTTCAGATAGGACAAAGACACCTGAAGAGATAGCCCAAGAGGAGAGAGAACGACTGGAGCATTTGGAGGTATTTCACTAATCTTTTAGCGTGCATTAGTTCATCCTTGTGCATGTAATGCTATTATGATGTGAAGTTTCTATCATTTTTTTATGATTATATTTAATGTACATATTCGCCCATTGAAGCATTTTAACTTATACCTGCAAGACCTACCAAATATTGTTTAAAGTTAAGAAGCATCAAGGCTCGTTTTGGCAAAGAACCAGTCTATTGACTGTACCAATTCTGAATTATCTATCAGATAGTTGTAATTTTGTCTATCCATTAAAGATATAGTCCATGAAAGTATTGCTCAATTCTGCTATGCTGCAGATTACCATGATGTTCTTCTTTGAAAGGGAAAAACAGAGGAAATAATAATGTTTTCCAGCTATTTATTGCAGTAAGAGAGAGAATTATAATTCTGAGAAATTGATTTTTTGTTTGAATTGTACTACATTTCAGGAAGAGAGACAGAAGAGGATGCTTGCCACAGATGACCTCAGTGATGAAGAGAACGAGGATACTGAGAGATCATCTTCCCAGAGGCCAAGATCAATATCTGGTGATGATCTTGGCGATTCCTTTATGCTTGATGAAGAGCCCAGGACTAAAAGGGGTTGGGTTGATGAGATCCTTGAAAGAAGAGATGCAGAGGACAATGAGAGTGGAGAGGATGATTTTTCCGAGGATGAAAGTGCTGAAGATGGAAGTGATGAAGAAGAATCTGATGAAGATAGCGATGAGAAGGATCTATCTGTGAAGGACTGGGAACAGAGTGATGATGACAACGTTGAAACAGATTTGGGTGCAGAAGAAGAAGATATTGAGGAGAATGATGATGCTGATGAGAACAAGATGGGGCAAAGAGAGCCAAAAAAGTCTCAGAATATTGATGCTGTTGAAAGTAGTAAAAGTCTTAAAAATTCTTCTGGTTCCAAGAAAATAAATGCAGATGGAAAACTGACTTCAGCTAGATTAGAGCTCCCCTACCTTATTGAAGCTCCAAAAAACTTGGAAGAGTTGTGTGTATTGTTGGATAATTGTTCTAATACGGACATTGTCTTGATAATCAATCGAATCAGGGCAAGCAATGCAATCAAGCTTGCAGCAGAAAATAGGAAGAAAATGCAAGTATGAGATGTTAACCGCTTTTTTGAATATAAGATTGCATACTTTACTGCATTATGAAAACTGGTCTTGATTAAGTTTCTGTACTTTCCAAGCTGTGAGAGATTTCAGTTTGAATTAAAATATATTGGGAGAAGAGTCAGCTGACAAGTGAATTTTTGTTTTTTGTTTTTTTATTTTAGGTAACAAGTGAACTTTTGTTATCATTGTATTTGATTAGCACTTATATAGGTTTTCTGCTTTCTTTAGGTATTTTATGGAGTCCTTCTGCAGTACTTTGCTGTCTTAGCAAATAAAAAGCCATTGAACATTGGGTTATTAGATTTGCTGGTGAAGCCATTGATGGAAATGAGCACTGAGATTCCTTACTTTGCTGCAATTTGTGCTCGTCAGAGAATATTACGAACTCGAACACAGTTGTGTGAGATCATCAAGAATCCAGGTTAGCAATGGTGAAACTAGCAATTTTTTGTTTAATCCAAATTTACTTTCTTACTCTTTTCTTTGAAATTTTTCTTGCAGAAACTAGTTGCTGGCCTTCTGCGAAGACATTATTTCTCTTGAGGCTTTGGTCCCTTATATTTCCATGCTCTGATTTTCGTCATGCAGTCATGACTCCGGCAATACTGTTGATGTGTGAATATCTGATGCGTTGTCCCATTGTGTCGGGTCGTGATATCGCCGTTGGCTCTTTCTTATGCGCAATGATTCTCTCTGTATGTATATTTGGGAATGTCTACAATGTTCTTTCCAGATAGTTTATGCAATTTTCAAATGAGACGTTCATTGACTAGGTTCTAATGAAGCATTTATTAGGCTCACTTTAGATTCTATTATATTATTACAACATTCCAGTTGAGTTCTTTGCTTATCCTAGTTGGTATTCTTTATATATTCCTATTGCACAGATTGCAGTGATGTTGGAGGTATATAAGCCTTTTTCATTTAAGAGTTCCATTTCTAGGTTTTTCAATTGATTGATTTACAATGCAGGTTGCTAAACAATCTCAGAAATTCTGTCCTGAAGCAATTATTTTTCTCCGAATGATGCTGATGGCCGCTAAAGAAGGAAATAATATATCAAATCATGATTCTCAGGTATGACTGTTATTTTACACAATTCAAAATAATATAATGCACAAAACCATGTATTTTTTTACAGCAAGTAATCAGTCAATATATGCTTATGAATTGTAGCTCGTGAGTGGAACACTTTAGTTCGTAGTTTTAAGAAAATATAATTGAGAAAAGCACCAAGAGGGATGCAATAATGTAGCACTCTAGTTAATAATAGCTTCTTATTCTTTTGGCAGTTTTATCATCTTATGGAACTGAAGGTACTAAGACCCCTGCTATGTATACGTGAATGTGTGAATGAAATTGCTCCGTTGAATTTCCTGAAGATAATGGACCTGCCAGAGGATTCATCATTTTTCTGCTCTGACAATTTCAGGTTTGTAGTTGATGGTTTTTGTCCCAACTACTAATAGTATATTGCGTTATTGTTTTTTCTCTTTGGACTTCTGCCTACCGTGCGCTTTTTGATAGAAATTCAAGGGGTCATTAGGTTTAGTACTCTTTTTTTCGGGTAATAATCATTAGGCTTAGTTTTCTTGACCATTGAAAGTGTCCTCTTTTCACCTGTAAGCCTCTTTCTTTTTCTCCATGGCCCGAGCAAGAGTCGCACAAGGTTCATGGCTGGTTTCCATTACCCAACATCCCCCTTACCTCTTACTCAATGGTAATCACAGCCACATTAACCAAAACCCTAGCATTTCTTCCTGTGAAAACCTCCCTGAACTGAAGAGCTGAAAATTCCAACATCTGCACATCCAAATTCATTTTTGCCTTTGTTAGAATTTGATTAAACTCTTACCTTTTTTTTATTGGCAGGGCTAGTATATTGATGACTTTGGTTGAAACTCTGAAGGGATATGCGGATGTTTATGGACGATTGAGTTCATTTCCTGAAATATTCTTACCAATTTCAACATTGTTACTTGAAGTTGCAGAACAAGAAAACTTTCCAGGTGCCTTACAAGAAAAATTTAAAGATGTAGCTCAGCTCATTGAGACAAAAATAGATAATCATCACACGTTGCGACAACCTCTTCAAATGCGGAAACAAAAACCAGTACCCATCAAAATGCTTACTCCAAAGTTTGAGGAGAAGTAATACTTAATTACCCTCGTCATTGCCTTCTGTTATGATTAAAGCTTCTTATAATAGGTGGTTTGGAATTCAGCATTTAACAATAAATTGTTGTTTCTGCAGCTTTGTTAAGGGTAGAGACTATGATCCAGATCGTGAACGAGCAGAGATGAGAAAGTTGAAGAAACGTTTGAAAGAAGAAAGAAAAGGGGCTGTTCGTGAGTTGCGTAAAGATAATCATTTCTTGTATGAGGTGAAGGCAATGGACAAAGCGCAGATGGAAGCAGAACGAGCAGAGAATTTTGGAAAAGTGACACAGTTCCTCCAAGAACAAGAACATGCATTCAGGTCTGGGCAATTAGGAAAAGGCAGGAAAAGAAGAAGGTAAAACTGACTTTTGTTCTGTCACTTGCATGTTCTCTTTGAGCACTATCCAGCCAGAATCAGGTAATGCTAGTGTAGTCTGCCATTTTTATGTTACTTTGCTAATTTGAGCAGTTCTTAATCGGGCTCATTTTCCGTCTCGCAAATGACTAGCTGTTGATTCTGTGTTGTACCTACCATTCATAACTGCAGAGGAGATCGTTCATAGAAAGACAACAATGTAAGAGTCATAGAGTTGAAACCCTATTCCTCAAATGGAAATTTTGCGTGATTTTCATATATACTTTGTATATTTTATATGGTACATATATTATCCAGCTCGGATGGAAAAAGAGCTGATGTTTGTTGCATTATCTCCCATTTTGCTGTTAATTACAGTAGTATTAATTTCATCTATTTTTCTCCCAACTGCAGACATTTTTTAAATTGTTTTTTATTTATTTTATTTTATCCAACTTATGAACTAAAGATCTAAATGCTAGCATTTTATTGGGTTAATTGGTCTTTAATATATTATAGATTTGGATTTTTGCAATTTAAACTTTCAATTTGAGCCTGTATTTGATCCAATCTACATTATATTAAATATGAGATTAACATGATATTAATGGTTTAATATTTTATATTACATTTTGTATTTTAGAACCTGTAAATTATGTTCATTGTTATTAATATATATATATATATATATAAAAAAAAAAAAAAACTAAAGGTAATAACTAAAGTGGTGGGTTATGATTAGATACAATTAGATCAATATGCACGAAGTTGAAAGTAGAGGATGAATATTAAAATCTCGAAGTTTCCTTGGATGTAAATCCAGAGTTTGACTCGGCACTACATGTACCTTTTGCAAGTATTAAATTAATTCATTAATATCCTACTTTATAACTGAAAATGTTTTTGACTTGTATGATTCTTACAAATTTTAAATATTCAAAGAAGATTATAAATAAATGAAAATGTAATTGTGGAAGAAATAGTTTACCATTTTATGTGTCATAGCTATCAGATTGCGTAGATTGTAAAAATCTAATGGGTGTTGTCAGATTGCATAGATTGTATAAATTTAAGGGATGTAGATTTTATTGGGCATAACCATCAGATTGCATAGATTGTATAAATTTGACAGATGTAAATGGTTATCGATCTTCATTTCATCCATAATAGCATTCCTATATAAATAAAATATGACAAATGGTAATACCTTTCATCACCTAAATACTAAAAATTAAGATAGCAAGCCATTAACTTCGGACTGCATATGTATAGTTGACTTCCAATGCACAGGGTGCAAGTATCCTCACTCACATAGGATGTGAAATCCATATATGGACCCTACATTCTATGCGAGTGTGGACCCTACACCCTTTGTAAGTGATGGAATATGTGCATTCATATATTAAAGTTTTTTTGCCCAAAAGAGTGATGTACTGTCATAAACGATGGGAATGATTAAAAAGATTTACTTTCAAGTAGCAAATAATATAATAGTATTACCAAAGTTCAAGTAAAAATAAATAAATAAATAAATAAATAATAGTATTACCAAAAAATGAAAAATAGCGCAAATAACATAAGAGGTATTATATAATTCAAGATATCAATAAAGTACATATTAATTAACAAATTAATATAATTTATAGTGAATTTTTTGAAAAAATAAGTATAATTAAATATAAAGCAATCATATAATAACACGTATATATTTAGTTAATATTCTGCTAAACTGGATGAAACCTAGCCAAAATACAATTCAAAAAATTTATGGGTTAAATGATGTGAGAGATGATATATCAATATTTAATTGATTTTTTTTTTTTTTTTCAATTCGCTTACCCATTCGAAGGCCTATTTGGTAGCCGTGTATTAGGGGCTGCATTCGCTTATATTGTATTATTATTAGCTTATATTGTGTTATAATTATACAATATTTCGTACATGATAGTACTATATTGTAAATTTTTGTAAAAAAATTAATTTTATCAAGACAAAATTGGTTATGATTATTATTATTATTATTATTATTATTCATCTATTTTTAAAATAATGTCATTACAAATTTATACAATATTAATTATTTAAAAAATTAAACATTAAAAAAAATTAAATAAATGTCTTAATTATTGAATGGATTTTTATTATACTAAGCAAGAAAAGTTAGACAAAATTGATTTTGTATTATCGTTTACCATCATTTAAATAATTATATTATTCATAATATTTTCAATTTGATTATTATTACTATTATTATTATTATTATTATTATGAATAATAAAAACGTTACCTAAAAATATATAATATCAATTTTTTAAAAAAATTAACTTTTTAACAAAATTATCATACACATTATAGTTATCTCATACATATAACCAAAAAAAAAAAAAAAAAAAGGAACAAGAGAAAAAAAAAAAAAAAAAAACCAAAAAGCTTTCCCAGTATAAAATGTATATAATATTAAAGTTAAAACAAAATGTATATACATATAACAATAAACAAAAGCAACCCAAAAAAAAAAAAAAAAAGGTTGCATTAGTTAAAACAACACTAGCTAAAGAGTATGCCTGGTTAATGCCGAACATTTATCGTATTAGTTGGGGGTTCGAGCATTAAAGAGTATGCCTGGTTAATGTGCTTCCATCTACCAAACTTGTATAGTATCAAAATAATATTATATAGATACCAAATGAACTTTGAAGATGGTCTGTTTAGCATATTGTATTATATTAGCTTGTATTGTATTAATTAAAATGTATTAACCTGTACTGTATCATTATTATAATATGGTATTTAGATTATAGAATAAAACTGCATAATGTGTTTGATAAAGGATCGTATTATATTGTATTAATTTTTTATTTTTTAAATAAAATTGAATAAATTGATAATATTTTATTTATATAGTATTTTATCCATTAATTTTTATAACCAAGAGTAAGATGATAATATTTGAATTTTTTTTAATAGTTATTAAATTAATCTAATTATTCTAAGGAACCGACAAAAAAAACCGCTTTCTAAAATGTTCATGATTTTTACTCATGTAATTTTCAAAAAAAATTATATTACACATGACATATTTTTATGGCTTTTTCATTAATTTTTTATTTATTATTATTTGTGATAATTTTTATATTTTTGAAAAATGTTATATATATACAGTAGATAAGACAGCCAATGATATTTTCTAGCTTTTTCTTAATGTTTCTAAAAGGGCTTCAAACCTGGTAAAATAATAAAATAAGAGGGAAAAAAAAAAACATAAAAAGATAAGGGAAAAAAATAAAAATAAAAATAAAAAGAGTCATAAAATTAGAAAGGATACAAAAAAACTGAAAAGTTGCACAATAAAAGTAAAACCCGTATCTCCCCTCTGAACAAATCATGCAGCATTTGCCGTATTACAAGTGGACCTGCATAGTTTGATACATTTTGTTTTCGTTGCTTTTTAACCAAACATGGAAGAGTATTAAATTAATACTGTCCATTATTTAATGCGTGGAACCAAAGAAACCAGAATGTTTAGTGAATGTGATTGGCTGTGAACGATAATAATAAAGAATCATATATGATGAAATAATCAAAATTTCTTAATTAAAACAGAGATAGTTGTCTAGCATCCACTATTTAAGATTAAAATAAGTTGCTTGATTATCCACGATGCATGTCATTTCAATTATTAAATAAAAATAAATAAACACGTCGATTCGAGTGACGTGGGAAATATTTGTAACGAACTCTATCTGACATAAAAGAACATTGTTTATCATAAAATTTAATAACAAAAGTCAAACGTTTTAGGCTGTAATTTAATATTATCTTTAATATATTTCTCTATAAATCAAAACAGGCTCATTGATTGAAGTGTCATAAACAAGAAAATGTATTCTTTAAACAGACAAAATCATTAATTAAATTCAACCGAAAAGCTTATTTTATGAATTTCTTTGTAAATTATGCTCAAGTGGGGTTGTACTGGCAGAAATTTCTTATCTATTTAAAAACATAGACCAAGAAAACTGAAATCATTAAATATTATATGAATCCAATGTTCTTCTGCAAAGAGAAAAAGTAACAGAAAGATTAAGTAGAGAGAGAGAGAGAGAGACATTGCAATGCTTCTCTTAAGCTTTCTTTGTTTGTGCCTTTGTTTAGCTCTCATAAAGATCTTTCACAAACTATGGTGGACCCCGATTCGCATACAGCATATGATGGCCTTGCAAGGAATCAAAGGTCCTTCTTACAGATTCATTCATGGAAACAACAAAGAAATCTTGAGCATGAAAAAGGAGGCCATTGCTAAAGCAATTCGTCTATCACATGATATATTATATAAGCTTCAGCCTCATTGTCACTTATGGACTAATTTGTATGGTAATGATAACTTTTTATCCTACTTTGCCTTTCTAAATTTAATTTTCATTTCAAATGATTTTTTTTTTTTTTTTTTGTAGATATATATTAAAATGGGGGTGAGGGGTTTTATTTTTAGTTTTAAGATTGATCGAACCAAACATCTGCAGAATTATTAATGATTATTATCATCTTGACCGTTTCAAAAGGATTTCAAAAGACAAAATTTGATTAGACTGAGTTTTTTATATATGTTTGCCAGGAAAAAATTTTATTCAGTGGTATGGTTGTGAAGCTGAATTTGTCATTACAGAACCAGAGTTGATCAAGGAGATTTTGAATGATAGAGATGGTGCTTATCCAAAACAAGATATCAACGTCTACAATAAGAAGATATTTGGAGATGGTCTTGGGGCATCTAAAGGTGAAAAATGGGCAAAAATGAGGAAACTGGCTAATTATGCTTTTCATGCTGAAAGCTTGCGAGTAAGGCTCTTGATATTAATTTCTATTGAAAAGATTACGACATTCTTGGTAATGAGATGATGAATTTGTATGATTGTACTAGGATATGGTTCCAGCGATGGTAGCTAGCACAGAGACGATGTTAGAACGATGGAAATACCAAGAAGGGAAAGAGATTGATGTTTTCGAAGAATTTAGATTGTTGACTTCAGAAATTATTTCCAAGACAGCCTTTGGAAGCAGTTATCAAGAAGGGAAACATATTTTTGAGATGATATCGAAGTTGTCAATTTTTATACCTAGAAATTTGCACAAATTGAGGGTTCCTGGAATCAGGTAATTCTCTTTGATCTAAAATCACTAAGTTGTAGAATAAAAGTTAATGGTTTATCAAAGTTTGTCCCCTTTTTTTTTTTTTTTTTGGGACCATAAGTGCTCAAGTTAGTTCGATATATATATATGTATATATTATAGAAAAAAATATCATATATTATCAGTAGTGATGAACACAAATAAATCCAATATACTCATATGATGACAATTTAATTAGTTAAATACTATGAGTCTACTTCTTTTACTAGGTTTTTAATTTTAAAAAAGTCAAAAAAAAATTTAATTAATTAATTAATAATTATCATGTCAGTAATAAATCATAATTGTTAACTAGTATATCATAATTGTTAACGGTAACATATTTCACTATTTTATCACTTATTCATAAATTTTTGCAGTAAATTTATTAAAACAACCGACCAAATAGAATCAGAGAAGCTCGAGAAGGAAATACACCATTCCATAAAACAAATAATTAAAAAGAGGGAAGACAAAGTAATGAAAGGAGAGGAACAAAGCTTTGGGAATGATTTTCTTGGAATACTACTTCAGGCTCACCATGATGCAAATGAAGACCAGAGAATTTCAGTTGAAAATGTGATTGATGAATGCAAAACATTTTACTTTACAGGCCAAGAAACCACCAATACTTTGCTTGCGTGGACAGTGTTGCTTCTTGCAATCCATTCTGATTGGCAAGAAGAAGCAAGAAAAGAGGTACTCAATTTATTTGGCCAACAAATTCCGAACCAAGACGACATAACAAAGCTCAAAACGGTAAATCAGCAACGTCAATTAATAAAACAAAAACATGATTTTGTTTAGAAATTTTGTATTAAGCTTGTTCGTTTCTAACTCAATTATCTTGCCCATTTTAATGCAGATGAACATGATCATCAATGAGACTCTAAGATTATACCCTCCTGTGACTGCCATTTCGAGAAAAGTCAAAAATAAGGAAGTTAGATTGGGGAAGCTCATTCTTCCACCTAATATGCTCTTGTACATGTCAACTCTTGCAATCCACCATGACACACAAATATGGGGAGAAGATGTTCATCTTTTTAAACCTGAGAGATTCTCTGAAGGAGTTGCTAAGGCTACCAAGAACAATATTGGTGCATTTTTTCCTTTTGGAATTGGACCAAGAACTTGTGTGGGATTTAACTTTGCATTCACCGAAGCAAAGATTGCTCTCTCAATGATTCTACAGCGCTATTCGTTCTCCCTTTCGCCTGCCTATGTCCACTCGCCGTTTCAGCTTATCACACTTCGTCCACAACATGGAGTTCAAGTAATATTGCACTCCATTTGAACCAACTGTATGTATATAGGATTGTTAAATTCCTATAAATTATGCTTGAAGGTTGCTAAAGTACTCAAGAAAATTGTTATGGGATTCGTGTGTATATATATATATAGATTGGTGATTGGCCTAAAATTCCAAAGGTTAAGTTTGTGTTGAAGATGTGCAAATAATGAAAAAAGGTTAAGTTGGATGAATGCCTTCTATTTGCGTGTTGAATTTGTGTCTTTCGCTTTTAGAATGCTGTAACTTTGAATAGAATTATTAATTATCAAAATGCTATAGATTTATGTTTCTCTATTTAATAGAATTTAGTTTTAAAATTCCATTTGCACATTAAAAAAAAAAAAAAAAAAAAAAAAGAAGATAGTTTTAAACATTTCAATTTTGTATGCACTAGACTGACAACTAATATATATATATTAAAGATATAACAATTCATATTTGAATCATCACATGAGAAAACGATAGTTTTACTATTAGACTATTATCATTAGAATTTAAATACTAATATGGTCGGTTACAAATAATTTTAAGTTAATTTCATAAATAATGATTAATTGCTAGGACAAAGAGCTACATAACAAACAAATATAATTAATTGTTGATAACCAATTTATAATAATTATTATCATTAGAATTTAAAAATTAAAATTGTAGGTTACAAATAATTCAAAGTTAATTTCATGAAAACTTAATAGCAATGTCCATATTTTTCCATATACAGTAAAACCTCTATAAATGAATATCTATGGCACTATGAAAATTTATTTATTTAAAGAAGTTATTAATTTATTGATAAATAAATAATTTATTATTTTATCAATAAATAAATATTTATTTGTAGCTAGTGGCCATTGACACCGGTAAAACCTGTACTGAAATATATATATATATATATATATATATATATATAACAAATTATTAGTTATCAAAATGCTATAAATTTACGTTTCTCTATTTAATATAATTTAATTTTAAGAATCCATTTGAAAAAAAAAAAAAGAAAAAGGAAAAAAAAAGGAGAAGATAGTTTTAAACATTCCAATCTTGTATGCACAAGACCGACAAAGAATATATATATATATATATATTATATTAAAGATATAGGGAATCAGACTTGAATATTTATTTGAAAAAACAATAGTTTTTATCATTAGATTATTATCATTAAAATTTGAAAACTAGTAGGGGTTACAAATAATTCTAAGTTAATTTCATAAATAATGATTAATTGCTAGAACAAGAGCTACATAACAAATAAATATACTTAATTGTTGAAGACCAATATAATAATTATTATCATTAGAATTTAAAAATTAATATTGTTGATTACAAATAATTCAGAGTTAATTTTATGACAATGAGTAGCAATGTCCACAAATATCTCCATATATGTGGTTCTAGGTTTGAGTAGCCATAATAATTAAAAAAAAAAAAATTCTAGTACCAAAGCAAGATGCTATACCAAAAAATTAATGTGATATGAAAAAAATGAATGTGATTGGCTGTTAATGAAAATGTTATCATTTTGTTAATTCTACCATTCTTTCTATTCTGTTTCATTCCATTTCATTGCTTCCTTCATTCTACCAACCAAAGACCAACTTAAAGTTAAAAAATAATGTATACAGGAAGACAAAAATACCCTTACTGAAAATCTATAAAGTTTAAAAATTTTAAATTACTTAATATTTTCCATCATGGACAGACCTATACTTAGGCCCCATGGCCCCCATCCTCTCCCATTTCCTTTTAATTTTCCTTTTACTGTTTTTTATAGCCTATTTAAAATGAGTGGAAAAAAGAGATTTGGCCCCCCATTAATAATATACCAAATAGATTTTCCTACAATCAATTGCTACTTTAAAAGTTTCTAATTTAAATATTGTTTATATTAAAAATGGAAGGAATTTAGTTTACATCTAAATATATGATCAATTCTATTAATAATTTTATGTATTTTTTTTTTTAATAGTATAGAATGATAAACCAACGTAAAATATATTTTATATATCCTTTAAGTTTTAGTATTAGTTTTTTAGTTAATGTTTTGTTTTTTATTTTTACTTAATATGCCTTTTCTTTTATGTGCTTTTACATACATTTAGAAATGCTTTTTTTATTTTTTGGAAAAATACCTTTATATATGCTTCTAGTTAAATATGTTAATCTAATAGTTAGTCTGAATATTAAATTTACTCAAAAAAATAATTCCCTAAAAATTTTGTTTAAAAATATTAAAATAGAACAAACTTGTCTAGAATTTAGTGTTTTTTTTTTCTTTTTTTACCTATTTTCTATATATCATTTTTTTTCTTCATATTTATATGGTTTCTTTTAGCTTTTTTGTCCTTTATTAAAATATATTATTATTTATTTTGTATGTTGAATTATTGTATATTATAAATGAAAACAAGTACATCTATACATTTTTTTTTATTTGCATTGTGGGCCCCCAAGCCGATTATCCTACTGTTTTCCATGGTGAAAGTTTTTGATTAATTAATACTAATATTATTTTTAATATTTTTTGAAGAAAATATTATTTTTCATATTTTATTTTTTGAAGAAAATATAATGTTTATTATGTTATTTTTTAGAAAAAATATTATTTTTAACTTTTTTTGAAGAAATTATCATTTTTAATACTTTTTTTTTTTTAGAAAACATTACTTTTAATATTTTTTGAAGGAATTATCATTTTTAGATTTTTGAAGAAAATATCATTTTTTTTCATAATTTTTGGAAGATTATATTATTTTTGATAATTTTTTTAAAAAACACTGATTTTAATAATTTTTGAAGAAAATATTATTTTTCTTGTTGGCAGAAGTTTTCATCTTCTCCATATCCAAGAGGTGAGCTCCTCATAGCCTCCTAAATCTTTAGGTTAATAATTAAAAAAGAAAGAAAAACAGGGTCAGAAGGACGTCAGTGTGCATCCTCTAATGCCAAATCGGCCTCCATCCTTAAGAGCTTTCCCTCCTTCATCCAGTGGTTTTTAAATGATGATTTTTCGATAAAAAAAAAAGTTATGTGGCTGCTGTAATTTTTGTGGGAAGAAGAAAAAGAACCAAAGGGAGAGAGAAGTAAGATGGCGTAGGATTTGTGTGATGTAATTTACCTTGATGAGAAAAGATGATATATATTTATGTATTGATGGGAGAGTTTAGATTTAATTGATTTAACTCTACTTCATGGATTTATGACATATGTCATAGGGTCCAAAACTATGGGAATAAAGATAAAAGTAGATATTACAATGAGTCATATTCAATCGTATTTGTGTCGTATAGTATTGTATTTGTATTAAATTTAGTAAATTTGAAAATGAGTAGTTAAACTTTTATGTGGAAATAAATAATTTAAAATTTATTTATTAAATTATCATATAATTTGTTATTGATTTCGTTAGTCCGTTGAGAATATATACAACTTTAAAAATTTATATTTAATTTAGATTTCAATTGATAAAATAATTTTTACTTTTAAAATTTTACAAATATATTGGTTTGTTTTTAGATTTTTAAAAAATTAAATCAAAAAGTAACAAATCAATATATGTTTAAATAATAAATTAAATATTTTTAATATTATAAAATTTACAAAATTATAAAATTATACCTTTTTAATGGGTTTAATAAATCTATCATATATTATCTTATTTTATCTACTAAAATTTATTAAATACGATATTATCAACCAAAATTAATAAAAATAAGAGAGGTAAAACCCATATGCGATATTTCTCCTCCCACCTCAAGTGACCAATGAGTAAAACATGGAATGGTTCTTCATAGATGACAATTGGGCTTGGATTAGTGTCATACTTGGGTCATTACTGATTTGAGCTCTTGGTCGTCCCTACATGATGGGCTTAATTAAGTAAAAAATATATTCTCATAACAATTTTTAATATTTTTTGAAAAATTTTTATTTTTTATATTTTGAAGAAAATATTATTTTTAATAATTTTTTGAGCAAAATATTATTTTCAATATTTGTTTTGAATAAATATTATATCTAATATTTAGAAAATAAAAAATAAAATAAAAAACCTTTGGATTACCTTATTTGGAAAATAGAATAATGGATTATCAAATTAAAATAATTTTTGCATTTAATTGGTTCAAAGGGATAATGCATAATATATGACTGTAATTCAAAATGCTGGATTTATACCATGGAGCAAACTTCTAGTACTCTTGGAATTTTGGCACTCCCTATTGACATTCAAAATGAGACTCGCATGTTAGGTCGGCTTCAAGTCTTTTAGATATTTTATATGCATTTGCATACAAAATTATAGTCTTTGCATCTAGATCTGTGACATGTGTAATGACTGGTAAATACACTAATCTTGACTTCCAGGGGTTTCAAAAATCAGCTTTCTATAAAGATTTGTAATTTTCCAGAGAAAATTATAATAGAAAAACGAGTGAGAAAATTATAATAAAGAAAACGATCAAGTGGGGTCAGAGAAAGAAGAACGAATTCTTTTTATTTATTTATTTTAATGAAACCTTGTCATTCCAGAAAATCTCAGGTTTTCCACCACATTCAACGCAGGAAAATATGAAATATCATCGTGTCAGCAGAGACCAAAACCAGCGTAAAAACTTGGACTTTATTCGAAATCATGCAAAATGTTTTTCTTTCTTTTTTTTTTAAAAAATTTTTCAAAGCTCTGTGTTCTTTTTTTCCAAAGCTCTGTGTTTTTTAATCATGTAAAATCTTTTTTTAAAAAAAAAAGAAAATCTTGTAAGTGTGAAAAATCTTATTTAATTTTTCAAAGCTCTGGGTTTAATATTCTATGTTGTTGTTCTTTCAACATGAAACTTAAAACCCACATCAATTTTCTTTTAAAAATGTATTCTTTCTGTTTGAATCAAATACCATGAAGAACTTCTTATTTCTCGAAATTACAACAACAAAAGGTGGTTGAAAAATCCACATAGTTTGAAATATAAAATACCCACATCGGTCACTTTCTTCCTACTCTGCCTCCAATAATTCATATGCTCTGTGTCTAATATCTATTAGTTTTTAATAATATAAATTTTAGAAAATCTCGAATCTTTTTTTTTTTAAAAAAAGATTTGGTTGGCTTGCAAATTTTGAAATGTAAAAGGTAGCCTGGTCATGTTTTCCAATGCAGAAGAAACCAAATACACTGTTTTCTCTTTTCCATGTGTTTGCTGACGTGGCTTGAAATGATACGAGGTATAAGCAAAGAATTAGAAGAGAAGGGAAAAAAATAAATAAATAAAAAATAACCCAGTAAAAGATTTTTCTATATATATGCCAAAAAACACAAGTTCGTTATGTGAATAGAAAAAAAGTTTACAGAAAGATGAATACAATGAGAGACATTGTCATTCTTTTCTCAAGCTTTCTTTGTCTGTGTTTCTCTTTAGCTCTCATCAAGATCTTTCATAGACTGTGGTGGAGCCCAGTTCGTTTACAGTATTTGATGGGTTTGCAAGGAATCAAAGGACCTTCTTACAGATTCATCCATGGAAACAACCAAGAAATGTTGAGCATAAAAAAGGAAGCCATGGCTAAACCTATGCTGGGTTTATCACATGATATATATCATAAGGTTCAGCCTCATATTCACTTATGGACCAATTTGTATGGTAATGATCAACTCTTTCTACTCTCTGGTTCCTTAGTTTTGATTTTACTTATAGTGTATATAAATCATTTTAGGTGTACCTAGTATAAGTTTAAGCCTTTAGGAAAAGCAGTCCTTTAATGTCAAAATACATGTTTGCTATGGGTCTACCTTCTATAAAATCTGAAACTTTTAAGAAAAGTAATAGTTCAATATATTATCATAATTGTAGGTCCTGATGTCATTTAAAAATGGTTGCTTTACCACAGTTTTTCCAAAAATTATTCACTTTCATGAGTTCCATATTGGGCCCTGTTTCTTGTTCAAATTTTGGATTTAAAAGTAAGCAACCTAAAAACATAGCAGGCAATTTTACATTTTGGTTCCAATATGCGGACTGTATGGTATGCCCTACATGTTGAGGTCTTCACATGCAGAGAAAGTGGATGGCCCATAATTTTATGTTTGGGATTCCAAATCCAATATGCAGCCTACAAATATAAAAAGTAGTACTTTAACATATTTTGATGTTCTACATTACAGGAAAGAACTTCATTCAATGGTATGGTCCCCAAGCTCAATTCATCATTACAGAACCAGAGTTGATCAAGGAGATATTGAATGACAGAGATGGTGTTTATCCAAAAACAGAGATCAATGCTCACTATAAGAAGAAGATATTTGGAGATGGACTTGGTACATCTAAAGGTGAAAAATGGGTCAAAATGAGAAAACTGGCCAATCATGCCTTTCATGCAGAAAGCTTGAAAGTAAGCGCTCTCTGTTTTTACTACATAATATTGCTAAAAGACTAGCAGATTCTTGGTAAGTAAATGATTTTTCAAACATGTATAGGGTATGATTCCGGCGATGGTAGCTAGCATGGAGCCGATGCTAGAGAAATGGAAAAATCATGAAGGCAAAGAGATTGAGGTTTTTGAAGAATTCAGGTTGTTGACTTCAGAAATTATTTCCAGGACTGCATTTGGTAGCAGTTACTTAGAAGGAAAGAACATTTTTGAGATGTTGAAGAAGTTGACATTTTTAGTATCCAAAAATGTATACAAACTAAGTTTTCCGGGAATCGAGTAAGCTTCTCTAAGAATTTTGTTTATTTAAGTTTCTTTCTCTTAGTCTTGATATGCACAATAAGCTGGTTTTCTATAAAAAAAAAAAATCTATCTATATTTTATTTGCAGTAAACTGATTAAATCTGAAGACCAGATAGAATTAGAGAAGCTCGAGAAGGATATACGTCATTCCATTATACAAATAATAAAGAAAAGAGAAGAGAAAGCAATGGAAGAAGATCAAAAAGACAGTTTTGGAAATGATTTTCTCGGAATATTGCTTAAGGCTCACCATGATGCTAATGAAAAGCAGCGGATTTCAGTGGACAATGTGGTAGACGAGTGCAAGACATTTTATTTTGCTGGCCAAGAAACCTCCAATACTTTGCTCACTTGGGCTGTGTTTCTTCTAGCAGTCCACACTGATTGGCAAGAAGAAGCAAGAAAGGAGGTAGTCAGTTTGTTTGGCCAACAAATTCCAACCCCGGATGGAATCACAAAGCTCAAAATTGTAAGAATTTCACACATGAATTATTCTAACATGGCATAAATTAGTACTCATTTCAATTCAGTACAAGATTAAATAAGCAAAACAAAAAACATCAACACCAAATTAAAAACCATTTCAAATTGTTTATAAAATGAGGTTCATTTTGATTAATATTTTTCTTTTTGTCATGCATGTTACTTAATCCATTTGTTGTTCTAACTTTTGTTTATGTTATGTTCTCAACCTTCCATTTCATATTCCATTAATATATATATATATATATATATATATATATGTATGTGTGTTTCATTTGTTGCAGATGAGCATGATCATCAATGAGACACTAAGATTATACCCTCCTGTGATTGGAATTTTAAGAAAAGTTGAAAAGGGAGTTAAATTGGGGAAGCTCATTCTTCCACCTAACATGCTCTTGTACATGTCAAATCTTGCAATCCACCATGACCCAAAGATATGGGGAGAAGATGTTCATCTTTTTAAACCAGAGAGATTCTCTGAAGGAATTGCTAAGGCTACTAAGAACAACATTGCTGCATACTTTCCTTTCGGAATTGGACCAAGAACTTGTGTGGGATTTAACTTTTCATTCACCGAAGCAAAGATTGCACTCGCGATGATTCTACAGCGATATTCCTTCACCCTTTCCCCTACCTATATTCACTCGCCGTCTCAGCTTATTACACTTCGTCCACAGCATGGACTTCAAGTAATGCTACACTCGGTTTGAAGACTATTGAGAATTGAATACCTGTAAATTAGACTAATAAACAAAGTTTCTAGCTACAAGCCAATAGAATTATTGCTCATCAATGGGATTTGTACTTATTAATTGGTTTAAATAATTTATCTCCATTTTTTGTATGGTATTTATACAATATTTGTCCGGCTGAATGCTTTCCATTTTCATGTTTACGTGTGTTTTTCTTGTCTTGTCCCTTTTTGAATGTCTTGGCCAACATTTATAGCACTACAGTAATTTAGGTGGGGGAATATAACAACTCTTTGGAATATAACATCTTAGTTTCTGTTTAATCTTTTATCTTTCATATCCTGATCCTATCAGTCAATCAAAGTAATTTATATTAGTATTGGAAGGACAAGTTTATATAAATAAATTACTTATACAGTTTTATTACAATTTCAACTTTAAAGAAAGAAAAAAAAAATTAAGATGATTTTGTAATATTGAATCGACAGGAACACGAAAACATGCAATGGCTAAAAGAAGGGAAAAAAAAAATAATAATAATAATCTCTGCTCTCTATAACATAATGATTATTCGTAGAAGCCTTGAGACACTTAGGTTCTGTTTGGTAGGATTTTTTTTTTTTTTTTTTTTTGTTTAAAAGCTTTACTAGAAGGTTAAAAAAATTTTTATCAAAAAATTAAAATATTTGGCAACTATCAATAAGTACTTATTGACCAAAAAATAAAATTTTTTAAATTATTTTAAAAAAGTCTAAATTTTAAGCTTTTCTAGAAAAGTTCTTTTTTTTTTTATCTTATATGGAAATTTAATAAACATTTAATATAATTTAATGAGCATTTAATACAGTTTTTTTTATTTACAACCAAACAATTATTAGTTTTTTAATAAAAATTTTTTTTCAAAAAGATCTATTATACAAAACTCTATAGACTAAAACTCTATTTTCATCAGCTATACCAAACGGATCTTTAATCAGCCAAAAAAAAAAATGCAAAAGAATATTTTAATGCAGCGAAAAGCCAATTTATGCCCAATATGATTGGCATGGTTTGCCTATTTTATTGTTTTTCATACCCGCCTGGAGTCACATGGTTCAGAAGGTAGAAAATGTTGTCAAACTCTGGTTTCTTTGAAGCTTCTAGTAATTGACCATTGGATAGGAAAATTTAATACATAGGATGATTTGTCAAAAATGCTCGTCTCCTTGGTATATGGAATACTCTCCATATATATATATATATATATATACATAGATATACATATATATATATATATATATAAAAACCAATAACATTGGTGTGACGTGTTCCCAGAAGCTTGGGGAGAGATGAGTACAAAAAAGAGAGATGAGTGCCTGGGTAGACCTCGTAAAAGTTCTTTTAATCTTTCTTAACCTGTTTTCCTGTTAGCTTTCACTAATATATTTCACAAAGTTTGGTGGATTCCTACTATATACAGAATTTGATGGGTTCCCAGTGAATCAAAGGCCCTTCGTGCAGATTCATTCATGGAAGCACAAAAGAAATCTTGAAAATGAAAAGAAAGCCATGGACAGACCTATCAGCATGTCACATGCTACATTTTCTGAAGTCCAACCTCATATTGACTCCTGGATCAAACTTTATGGTGAAAAACTCTTCTTACTATATAAATTTTACATCCTTACAAGATGAAATTTAGACCGAATCACTAGTACTACTTTCATGATCTTTTCGTTTTAATGCAGGGAAGAATTTTCTTCAATGGTATGGTGCACAAGCTTAGCTGGTCATATCTGAACAAAAATTGATATAGGAAATACTTAAATGACAAAGATAAGAGTTTATTCCAAAGCCAACCCACAAGCCTTTGTCAAGAAAGATAGTAGGCATAGCATTGTGAATTCCAAAGGTGAAAAATGGGTAAAATTGCACAAACTCTCCAATTATGCCTTCCATGCAGAGATCTTGTAAGTAAGCTACCTCCCTAGCTTTAATTTGAACAAAATTCAAGTGAATAAGAAAAGGAAATGAAAGAATAATCAGAGACATTGTTGTTGAGAACAAAATTTGGCTATATATTTTTGAATCTTCACAACTTACCAATCACTAAAAAATCGTGGTAAATTCAATGTTGAGATGATGCTGGGAAGATGGAAATTATATGATGAAGAGAAACAGATAGAAGTGTTTGAATAATTTAGGTTGTTAAACTTCAGAAGTGATTCCGAAGCAGCATTCAGGAGCAGCTACATAGAAGGTCAGCACATTTTTGAAATGTTGATGGTGCTGGTCAAGATAGCATCCAGAAATACCTATAAACTCAGGTTTCCTGGAATCAGGTATAAATTACTTTTCAACTATATATATATACACAGCTAGAGTTGGAGAATAATCCTTTGATCAAAATCGCAGCAAGTTATTTAGAAGCAACGACGAAATTGAATCAGAGAAAATCGAGAAAGAAATGCACAGCTGCTTAATAGAGATGATTAAGAAAAGTGAAGCCAAATGGAAAAGATGATGAAAGCTTTGGGAGTGATTTTGTTGGATTACTTATAAAAGCTCACCATGATGATGCCAACCAAAACCATGAATGACATTTCATATTGCCGGACAAGAAACTGCTAGAACTTTACTTGCTTGGACCATTTTTCTCCTAGCAATCCATGGGGAATGGCAGGAAGAAGCAAGAAAGGAGGCGCTCAATTTATTTGGTCAAAAACATCCAAATCCAGTAGGATTGCCAAGCTGAAAGTAGTAAGTCACAAATTCATTATAAAAAAAGTGAAATTAGTAACCGGCAAGAAATTCATATGAAGATTTTTAAAGAATCTAACTAAATGTTTTGTTTAGGTTTTATTTGTGTTGATCATGCAGATGAGAATGGCAATCATTGAGACTCTGAGATTAAATCCTCCGGTACCTGGTGTTACAAGAAAAGTATAAAGGGAAGTTAAACTGGGGAAGCTTCGTCTCCCTGCAAACCTCGAGTTTTACCTTCCCAATACAGCACTTCACCACGACCCTCAAATATGGGGAATAGATGTTGATCATTTCAAACCAGAAAGATTCTCCCAAGGTGTTTGCTTAAGCAACTAACAACAATGCAGCTGAATTTTACCCCTTTGGAATGGGACCTTGGAATTGTGTACGAGCCAACGTTGTGACCACAGAAGCAAAAATTGCTCCTTCCATGATTCTGCAACGCCACAGCTTCACCCTCTCCCCACCCATGTCCACTCTCCCTCCGAGTTTCTCACACTTTGCCCACAACATAGAGTTGAAGTTCTGATGAAATCACTAGAAATTAAGCTTAATCTTGGTGCACACCATGAAAGGGATCACAAAGACAGAAAAGGAAAATCTAGTGTAAGAAATGGTTATGAAAAGTAAAACCACGAAGGGGTAAATTATTACCAAAAATAAAATAAGAGAAAAATCACTGTCCCACAAGTTCTCCCTGCTTCTCATGGATAATGACTCCGTGCTTCTTATATATATATATATATATATATATATATATAAAGAATTAAATACCCTCTTACAAAAGAATTTTCTTCATCGAATTAAATCTAGGAAAAAGAAAAGGGCAAACTTAAAACAAGGGCTGTGGGACCCGTTATGAAGATGGTAAAGAGACAAAAAGACAGCCAGAAAGAAAAATATACATTATGTATATATATATATATGTATCCATCACAAGCCATCATCTTCAAAAACCCTATTGTTATTGTTCCTTGTAAGACTTAAATAGTAAGGAAAAGAGAATTTTCTTCACTAAGTACAGGGAATTACAAATGCTCTATAGTATAAACTGTTTATGTTGCTCAAAAAATTGTTAACCGGATACAGTAAACGAACTTGAAGCTCTAGGGGAATAGCAGTCGCACAAAACATTATATATCAGTACTAACAGGAAAATCAGTGAATTCGAAAGAATTAAGTCTCTGTTAGCGATCAACAACATGAAGAAGATAAAAATTTCTCCCTCATGCGAGAAATAAGCTTAAATTTTTCCTCAGCTTCAACCTGCTGGCGAATATCACTTCTTGATGCCCGGTCTGGGTGAAATTTAAGCACAGCTCGTTTATAAGCTGCACGGACCTGCAGAGGCCATTATTAAGGAAATTACAAAAAGGAACCAAAATATTATTATATTGCATACTGAAATTTAGACAACCCCCAAAACCAACCAACCAGCTCAACTATGAGAATTTTAACATGTGTTGCTGCCAGTACCCAAAAAGACATGAGACCCACATGCTTCTTTATTTTTATTATGTCCATTTTTAGTTAGGAATAACTTACCTCATGTGACTTAGGCAGAAAGCTACTCCCGACTTGGATTCCTAAGCCACGAAGCAAGGATGTCATATCAATGCATGTCATTTCCAATCTGTCAAGCTCCTTCCTTATTTCTCCACGAAGTTGCTCTTTCAGATTCAAATTTTCTTCATCCTGAATATCCCATCAATTTAACAAATAATCAATACCTGATAGTTACGTTAATTTCACAACAGAAATTTATTTCATGCTAAATGGGAAAGAAGCAAAAGATTAAAACCCAACCTTCTTTTGAGTCTCTCTGACTTCTTCCACACGTTGCTTTTGCCTTCTCTGCATGTCTTCTAAACGCAATAAATCAGCTTTTTTTCTCTTGCGCAATCTCTTTGCCTCTTCTGACTGCAAAAGAGCAGCGTACTTAGTGTCAGGTAAAATGTTCACTTGCTCAAGTATTAGTCAAAATCAATTCAAACCAGTATCAGGCCATCCCCAATAGCATTCATATGCATGAAACACTGTTACAATATGTTTTACATGACACATGTAGGCATGTTACAACAAAAATGTTAAGAGACTGATAGATGCATACATGTGACGCTAATATAAGCTAACCATGTTTTGCATTTCACAGACAACATAGAAGTGTGAAGAAAGTTAACATGTCATAATAACCTAAAATACATAATCGATAAATTTCATGTCAGTAAATTCGCACAAATAAATATGACCTTCGCGCTAAAATGTTCAAAAAGAGAGGATTAAGATCATGTTGGTGAATCTAATTAGACAGCATTCCAGCTGTCAATTTCACTTTTTAAATGCCCGTGTTTTCACTTAAATTCCCCACATTAATTACACATTCATAGAAACAGAAACAAGCTTTTTGAAAAGTTACATTAAGAATATGTGGCTGCAGAGCTGTTTCCTCAGAAAAACAAGGTTACAATCTACAATTAAAAATCAAATTGCACACAGGGTATAAGAAAACATTAATATCAATAAGAAACAGATATATATTTACATATGTATATATAGTTACACATACATATATATATATATATACACATATATGAAAACCTGAATTCGCAACTCTCGCTGCCTGGATGCCCATTCTTCTTCTGTTGCTCGCTTGTATTCATCAGTCTCCTTGAGCTTTTCCCGTGAACTAACAAGGGTTGCATGACCATCTTGAGCGTGTCCAGAATCCCCTATGTCACATGATTCCCTAGCTTCAACCCTACATGGTTCCTCATTAAGCAGTGTCTCATTGCATGTATTATTGCAGGAAGTTACTTCCTTAGAATCCTGTCTCACTTCTCCTTGATAACAAGCTTTTTCACTACTGACTTCTGACTTGCCTTCAGATAAGGAGCTGTGGAGAAAAACTTCTTCAGGAACACCTACTCTATCATCAGAACAAGATACATCATCAACCTGTGCTTCATACAGTTGCCCATCATCTAGTTTCTCCTTACCCATTGCACTAGTTCGATTTTCCTTTTCATTTGCTGAAGATATATCACCAAACTGCGCTTCATACAGTTGTCCATTATCTAGTTTCTCCTTATCCATTGCAACAGTTTGGTGTTCATTTTCATTTGGTGAAAATATATTACCAACCTGGGCGTCATCAGATGTTCTAGAGTTTGACATAAATGGTTGTCCATGATCTAGTTTCTCCTTATCCACTGAACTAGCTTGTTTTTCATTTTCAATTGGAGAAGATATGTTAAAAGTAGGTACCTCAAAAGATTCATCATCATCCCCTTCATCCTGAAAGCTAGTGTTTCTCTTATCAAAGTTGTTAGATCTAGGATACGAATCACAAGAGTGCAGTCCTTTCCCAAAGTTCTGCTCATTATCTTCCTTTTCCTTTGCTGACCTGTGATTTACATGCGTAAAAGTTTCCTGCTCAAATTTCTGATTGGAATCAACAAAAAAATTGTCCATTCGAGGACTGTGAGGAGTACTCTTCATGTAAACTGGATCAGTTTCCATATACTCAGACAAGTTTTCCTTTCCATAGTCCACACTACTTGAGGTAGAACAGACAGGGGCCTCCCCATGTTGTCCTCTCCTATTCTCTTCCTCACCACTTGCAGGAGACTCACTATTGGACCCAGAAGCACTAGCCTGATCCTCTAAACCAGATTGGCAATTTACAACATGTTTTTTCTTTTGGTAAGCTTTTTCCCACTGTTCACGAAACTTCCCAAGAGAATCTTCAATTATCTCACAATCAGAAAAATCACTATCTGATGAACCACTATCGGATGTAGGGTCCAAACCATAACGATTTCTGCTAGGAGATTTAACAAAGAAGGTTCCCTTGTGCTTTGAGAACTGGAATGCAGAGGTTTTTTCCTGCACAACCTGACAGTCATCACAATCTAAGCATACAGAATTCTGCCTGTGGTTAAACACAGAACAAGGGCTTTTACTTGAGGTTGCATCACTATCCAAATCTCCACCATCTTCAGCACGGACTGGAGGATCCACATCATTTTCATCATCATCATCAACGTAAATTACGCCCTCAAATGAAAATTTCTTGCCTTCTCTCAGTGAACTGGAACCTCGAAATTTCTCTTGTAAACTGTCTGTTCCATCGATGGTAAAAACATTATCACTGTCAAGATCAATGACAATGGCATTCCCAGAATTTCCGTTAACCTGACCACTTTTTACTGTTTTCTTCCCAGAACAAGTTCTTAGTTTAGAATTTTCTTTTAACACACCTTTACCCCTCATCTACTTCTGCATTACAAGAATAAATTTAAGGTTAGGAACTAGAGATACCCCAAAATCTACAAATGATAAATTGTTTGCAATACATATTAAATACTAAACTAGTTAAATCAAAATATAAGATGAAACAACTACTACAGTATGAAAACAGTCTAATACTCATCAAAATATCATGTTGTTAGCATGGCACTTTCTTGCAATAATTCCTAGAAAGCTAAATACAAAAACATCATATACCTACCAACAAAGATAAAGTAGGTCCAAGTACAGGGTCACTGGCTGCAAAAGTACAGACCTGACTACTTACACTCATGGAGGTAAACAGTACATACAACAATAACTACCTCAAATCAACCCCTAAAACAAATTCATGTTTATTTCAAGAAAAAACCGAAAATACACACACACAAACACACACACACACACACACATATATATATATATAATCTAGGACCCTAGAAAGCAATCATTTCCAAAGCCTCAACTGAAGCAAAACAAAACAAAGATTAAAAATGAAAACAAATTCGATTCCAAACAACCACAAAAGAAAAACTCAAAGCATAATTAATCTCTACAATTTACCACAACATAAATACCAAACCCAGGCAACAATAAAAACCCTAATTCGAATCAGAAACACAAAGAGCAACAACCCAAAAATCAACCTCCAGCATAAATTTATCGATTCGTCAAGGAAAAAAAAAAAATTGAGGAGGAAAAAAAATAAATCGAAATTGAAAACGTATATTCAGCTGCGGATTATCAAAAAACAATAACAATTAGAAACCAACCTTACCATTCAAGAAGAAAAATAAAATAAAATAAAACCCTAATCTCCTCGTCCACGAACCAAGGCAGTTACAGAGAAATTAGGGAGTTCTAGGAAGAGAGAGAGAGATTTTAGAGAGAGAAAGAGGTATCGAAACTACGTGAGAAAATGAAAACCTCAAGCTTTTTTTTCTTCTTTTTTTTTTTTTTGGTACCAAAAATGAGAGCAGCAATTAGAAAACATGTACTTTCCAATAAAAAATATTATTTTAAAAATTAAAAATAAATAAATAAAATATTTATAGTTAATAAGCCTGGTGTTTATTTATGGTGTGCGTGGTACGCTTCATATTTTAAGAGGTTTATGATTACCCGCTGTGACGTCAATGACTCTCAAAGGCCTATGGTATGAACACATGTTGATAATTGACTGGTCTGTGAGTTATTAATCTCTTACAGTCGAGGCAGCTGAAATTTCTGTGCAGAAGATGTTAGTAAAATTGTGGTTAGTGCGGGGGTAGATTAGGAAAGGAAAAACTTGACAGAATCGTGATTCGTGCAGTTGTTAACATATGCGGAATAATCATGTCTCTATGTTTGGGCGTCAACGGTCAATAAAAAATAAAAAAAATGTCGTTGGTTTCGAATTTTCAACTTCAATAATTAATATCCTCAATCAATACTTCTTTTCTTTATACCAAAAATCATCAGAAATAACACAATTAAAATTCTCTATGAAAACGGGCTTTTTTGTACTTTCTCATTTTATAGGAAAAAAAAAAGAACCATGAAGTCAGAGACCAAAATCTTTCTCTTATTTAGCAAAACAAAACTATTAGGTCAGGAACCAAAAATCCATTTCAGTAACAGCAAAATGAAAGTATAAAATCAAACTGAAATTTAACAGAAAATGAAAAACAAAAATAACTGAAAATGAAAAAAATGATGGAAGTTGCAAAATCTCCACAACTAATGATCAATATTTTGATTTTATTTAAATAATTCAAAAATTAAGTTTCTTTTTATTAAAATACAATCAACATATATTAAACAAAACGAAGCGGATAGCTTACATGGTTGAACATTTTTATTTTTATTTGTGTACATGAACGTACAAATTCAAACCATTCGAAAGACAAAAAATTTAAATAATTTATAATTTAGATAATGTATTAAAAAAAAAAAACATATATTGAGCAAGGAGAGAACAATCTTGATGAATTGATGGGTCATTGTTATATCTTTTCTTTTTTCCTTTTTTTTTGGTGGGAGAGAAGGAGTACAGGGTTTGTTTTGGTTGCAGAAGAGAGAGGGAGAGGAGGGAAGGTGTCTGGGAGAGAAAAGAACTGTTTTTGGAGGGAATACGGTGTTATCTGATGCCCCAAAGTAGTCCACATGTTATTAAATCATATGAAGGAGTACTAATAGGATGGTTACTCCGGAAGTACTAGAATTTTTTCCCACCTGGGAATGGAGGGCATGGATAAAAAAGAAGGCCAATGCGTCCATATAGTATGGTTTTGCAATTTTTATTTTTTGAAGAAAATGTTATTTACAAACTCTATTTGCTAATTAATGTGTCAACTAATTTAGCCAAAAAAAAAATTATTTACATTGTTAATTCCTAAATTATATCAGGATTTTTACTTTAGTGCCCAAACTATTTTTTTTACAGCATCTAATTTTATTTTATTGGTTTTATAATTAATAATTTTTATTTATTTACTAAATTTTTTTGTTCATAATTAGTTTATATTAATTTCTAACAAGTAGATTAATATCAAATTCATTTTTTATATCAATATGTATGTAAATCGATAAATAAGGTTAATGTTTGTAAAATTACTCATTAGTCTTGAATTATTAGATAAAATGGTTCTAAAGGCATCAAGTTCGTTTAGTTTTACCAATTGATATTGTATTATTTATTGGTTGAAAAATTAGAATAAAATAAGCATATATAAGTGAACGATCGATTAATAAGTAAAACTCGATATAAATCAAAAAAATAATATTTTATTTTTTATAATTTGCTATACTAGTTTATAGATAGAATTGGTAAATATTTTGGTGATCCATGAATGTAACTTGGAAAATATCATAAATAAAAAAAAGTGAAAAACTTGGTAAATGTCTGTCCAAAGAAAATTGTTTTTATCAAAATTACAAAGACCACCTTTAGTTTGAAATAATTACATTGACTTTCTCACTTACCAACCAATGGCATCATCCATTTACCATCTAAAAATTAACACTTTTTCTATTCTCACATACTAATTTACACGTTGGCCTCTTGATCTTGCTAAAATTCCAAAGATCTCTTCTACCATAAATAATAGGGATATTATCAGCATTAGTCCCTAAACTATATCAACTTTTACACTTAAGTCCCTAAATTTTTTTTCCAGACAAATTAGTCCCTCAACTAATTAAAAGGCTGCACCATACATCCTTAACTCTTTTTTCATCCGTTTGAGATTGTTAAAATCACATGCTTTCCACGTGAGTGAATAGTAAGAGGGTATTTGACGTCTTTTTATGCACTTTTTTTTCTTTTTTTTTTTTTTTTTTTTTTCACTCTCCTCCTCCTCCGCAAATCGGCAAAATGAAGGAAATAAAATGGAAATTTTTTTCTTCTAATCACCTCATGCCCAGAAGTAAGTTGTCAAAAGCAAAACCACCAAAGAGAGAGAGAAAGAGGGCAAGAAGGAAAAAGAATTATTTTGGGGTTTGGAGGATTTGAAAACGATGAGAGAGTAATTTTCTTCGAATGGTGGTCATGTATGAATGGATTTGGCACCGGGAAGTGCAATTTCATGGACCAAATTTTGGGATAAATGGCAGTCTTTTGAATACTATAGATAAGATAACCCCTACATGAATAATAAAAACCATAATAAATATGGCTTCTAGCTATTGTCTGATCACTCAAGTTATTTCCATTCTTATATTCTTTCTTTTGTTTGTTTTTTCTTCTTTCTTTTTGTCCCGAGAACATCAAAGCCCAATACTTTTGCTTTTTCCTTCTTCTTCTTTTTTCCTGTGGTTGAAAACATAATTGTTTCATCAAAATAAAATAAAATAAAATAAAACAAAACAAAACAAAAAAACATGATTGCAACTTTCATATTCGGTTTTGAAAAGCAGGTAAAATTCATATTTCAAGCTGATTGTTTGCAATAGATCTCTTTCTCTAGTTTTAATCAATTTATATAATTTGAGCCTTCTTTAAAATTCAAAAAAATCCTACTTTGATTGGAAATATGAAGTGTTAGTGAATTTCAGAGAAAGGGAAAAAAAAAATTGTGTCAGATATTTTACCACGATGTCTGATGGATTTGGTCAAGGTTTTAAGGTATTGATTCAAACTCGAATCTTTCCTATTATCCCCAACCCACAATTTTGTCAAGATGGATTTTGGATTGGTGTTGAAAATTTTTGAAATTAGCAGGGTATTGACAATTTTTGACATCGTGATAGGATTGGGCAAAGCTTGGCAGATTTTGGGGCGTGCTTGAGTGATAATAGTTTACTAGTTCAGCAAATTCTCAGGCAACCTCAAATATGCATTTAGACCAGATAAAACATGGGAGAGAAGTGGCTTAGATGAATAGGTGTGAAACAATAGATACCCTTAATTTGATTCACATGTGCCAAACAGGTCCTTTTAATGGTAGAAAATAAACAGTCAGCAAGGGAAGGACGAACGATGCAACTATTAAATCAGTTTAGGAATTAGTTTGTCAAGAAAAAAAAATTGGGGACTTAAGTGTAACAGTTGATATAGTTTAGGAACTAATGTTGATAATATCCCTAAATAATAATAATAATAATAGGGACCCGCTTGGCATACATGCCACGTCTATTGTCGGATATAGTCTTACAACCATATATACCATTATTGTATGGTTGCTATTTTCTAGCTGCCATTTTCTAAGAACATGGATATTAATGCCTTTAAATATGTGAGGAATTTATCAGTTATATTTATGAATGAAAGAAGTATTCTCCTCCACGTTCTTTGTTCTTCTCTTCTTCCTTTTTTGTTGTTTTCTCTCTTGAATATACCCTAAGCAATTAAGATCTTATCAATTGATATCAGAATGAAGAACCATGGAGACCTATGGGAAAACTAATACCAAATTTTGAACGGAGATTCAAGAAATTTTGGCCCATCATGACAGCAACTTTGAGCAACTCCACTTGACCTTACAAACAATCTTGACTGAGCTTCAATCTCAATGTGTTCAAAAGGTGCAACAGGCTATAGAATGCGATGCCCATTCCTTACACCATGGTTGTACCTCACTCAATAGACCTATCCATATTATGGGAATACATCTGTGAATATAAAGATTGATAATGCCACAACCTAACTAAAGTTGCACTTCCTAAAATTTGATGGGGAGGACCCCATGGATGGATTTATAAATGGGAATAATATTTCGCATTTAAGAATGTGGAACCCCATCAACAAGTCTAACTAGCTTCTTTCCACCTAGAAGGTGCTGCGATACTTTGTTATGTTAGTTCAAAAGACCTCTTTTATGGGCTAAGTTTACCAGAGCCATCTTACATAGGTTAAGTCCGACTGCTCACAGGAACCCATTGGAAGCCCTCACTCGATTGAAGCAAAATAACACGATGACTCAATATCAATCAAACTTTGAAAGATTGTCTTAGAGGATTGACAAGTCACCAGAGGCCTGTTTAGTTGGCCATTTTATTATGAGGCTAAAGAACATAGTCTACTTGGATGTGAAATTAAGAAACCATAAACCTTATTTGACATAATTAAGGTTGCTAGGTTTATCAATGAGCGCAATTAGCTACAAAAAAAGAGTTTTAACTATTCATGGCCAACTTTAATAACATCGTAGTAGGCTCACAATAAATTGTGGTGGATGTGTCTACGAGTATTTTAGGTCCTCCTCCAAATTATATCCTCAACCTCCTATTTCTTTCAAGAAAATCACCGAATAAGAAACGGGAAAGCTCCAAGCCAAAGGTCTTTGCTAATACTATGATGAAAAATTCATTCGAGGTCACCATTGCCAACGACCACAATTCTATATAATCGAAGAACAAACTCCTTTGGAATGTAGAGAAACTATAGAATAATATGTGGAAAAACATGTGGTTTTCTTAGACATAAGCTACTTGGCATACATGCTATGTCCATTACCGAACCTATTTTATGAAGCAGTTGTAGAACCATGTTTACCCTTATTGAACAGTTACTATTTCCTAGTTGCCACTTTCTAGGAGTATGGACATTAATACCTCTAAATATGTGTGGGATGTGTCAGCTATGGTTTTAAATGAGATAAGTATGCTCCTTCACATCCTTTAAACTTCTTCTTCTTCTTCCCTTTTGACTACACCCTAAGCAGTTAAAGTTGCATTAAATAATAATATTAGTTTAAAAAATTACTTGTTTTATTTAATCTAAATATTTTTTTTTAATTGACAGACAGATTTCTGTGTAGGAAATAATGGATTGTACTATTTTTTTTATTACTACAAGGGAAAATAGAGAAACAAACTACATCATAAGAATACCATAGGAAAGGACATTCCCTCTGCCATCTAAAGAAATTAGATAAGAGATTTATGTGGGAAAAGCTTCAAGATAATAAAATCCAAGATCATAACTAAAACTAAGATTGACCAGACCATCAAGCACCTAGTTACACTCACAGAAAATATGAGAAATGGAAAAATTACCCTTTTACTTAAGAATGTTTTGGCAATTACTAATGATTTCTGAACAAGGATGATTACTATCCAAGCCTTTTTTATCCAAAAGACCACAAATATAGAATCCAACTCAATAGCCACTATATGAATATGCATAGCTTGAGCAAGCTTTAAACCATAAAAGAGGCTTCACACTTCAGCAAGGACACAACTTGCGCTTCACAGATTGCTGATGAATCTAGCCAGCCAAGTTCTTTAACAGTTTCTGATGACACCACCAATACCAACTTGACGAGAACTAGCTTTATAGCTACTATCTATATTAAGTTTACAGCATCCCTCAACAGGAAGTGATGAGAATCCATCTGAGCCCGCACAACTGACAACCCGCTAAGGTGCTGACTCACTACAGATGAAGACCGGACCGATCACTAGGGCTCAAGCTAAGAGATTTAAGGACAACATGGCTACTTTTATTCAGGAAGTAATTAATTCTCAAAGGGACTTGTCAATATTCAAAGATACAAGATCTTTTTTAAGCATCCAAGTGGTGGAGGTCGATACAGATCATGTTAGCTGTTTTCGTGCAAATATGAACTCGGGACAGCAAGAAATGGCTCCAATACTTCATGGATTTAATGAATATCATTAAGAGGATATGGAATCCAGTCAAGGCAGAATCAAAAGCATCTAAAATGAGCTTGTATAGACAGCGAGTCAATTTGGCCGAAAATGTGTTGTTTAGCCGCTGACTTTTATTGTTTTTCTTGTTCAAGCAAGTTTGACAAATTCCAATCAAGGGGCAACATATGGGAATCATTATTAATCATATTTTGCATCCTAAATGGTATATGGAAGCTGATTTGGAGCCCAAATAATAAAATATTAACTTTCCTAAATCACTTTGTCCAGGAAATAAATAAATAAAAACCAAAAGTAAAGTAATTTCCTAAAACAAAAAGTAGAAATCAAATTAGGAAACTAAAATACTAACTTTTTGACTAAGTTGAATTTGACCAATTTTTGACCAATTTGAGCTCCAAATCAGCTTCTATATGCTTTTTAGGATGCCAAATAAGATTATTATGGAGTTCCACACGTTACCCTTACTTGGAGGAAAGAGAAAAAGTCAACTCAACAAAATACAGTAAAGCACACTTAAATGACTAGCTTAGCTTCGGCCTTGACCAGTTCCCATGACTTCTTGCATAGGTCGTCCTAGGTTTGTATCAGAAGGCTTCCAACTTAGCCAAATAGTTTTATAAATGTCGTGCCTTTAATTTAATTTCGAACTATAGCAGTAAGCATATCAACATTATAGCACGTAATAATGTTATGAGGTTTAGTAGGTCAAGCAGAAAAGCTATCAAAGACTTCTTTACATCTCCACTTCCAAATTAGTTCACAACCTATAACAAAAATATTATTCCATTTAATTTGGTAAGAAGTAACAAAAAATTAGACTTACTTTTTAAGTTTAATTCTAAGGCAATACGACTAATCATGAAGAAAAAAACTAGGATCTTTATCCAGGACACTAGCTGCACAACAATCTCGAATAGCATGAATTAAAGTTTCATTTATTATCATTACAAAGAGAACATATGGTAGAAGTACACAATCTCTTTTTAAATTTACTCTCATTCGTAAAAAGCTTGCCATGAGCCAAAAATCGACAAAAGAAAAGAACTATTGGGATGACTTACACCTTCCAAATACAATTCCATTTTCAATTTTTATCAGCATCCTTAATACCTTCAATAAGACAATAAGAAGATTTAAGGCTAAACCCATGTTAGGTCTAAAATATTGATGATTTTATGCCATATTTATAGCTTAATATTTGTTAGTTTGTGTTAATTTGTTATGGAAAGATACTTAATTATGTATTTTTCTTAATCTAGGTGAAGGAGGAAGAACTTCAAGAAAACAACCAAAAAATGGATTCCTTGGATCAAATTATGGTGGGAAGCAAGATTTAAGCTTGAACGGACTCAGTATTAAAAAGATTCCAAAAAGATACTTTGAAGATTCTATAAAAATTCTACTGGGAATTTCATGATGGAAGTAGATGTCATATGAATCACCACGATTTGAGGATTTTAAATATCATATTATTTTTTCATTTTGAGGTGCAACCAAAGAGTTATTATCATTTAAATTTTAGAATTTATAAAAAGGAATATTTTAGTTATATCTTCACCATTGATCAAAAGAGAGAATCAAGGCAATTTGAGGGCCAAAATAAAGACAAATGGCAATAATTAGTTAATTTATCATTAATGAGGCACATATCATGTCATATGCTTCATTAAGGGTAAACTAGACTAATTAACTATTTTTTTTAGAAAGAATTAAAGAAAAAGAAAGCATTGGAGAACAAGTCATATCAAGTTTCCTTTTTACATATGAAATTCGTTTAACCCTCTTGATGGCCTAAAAAAAGTATCTTCCAAGACTCGCACATTGAAAATAAAGAGAGAAAAAGGTTCCCAAGTGTCTATATATGTAGCCCCCACCACATTGATAGAAAAGATACAAGTTTAGAGAGTTATTTAAAGCTTTTAGGAGGCTTAAATAGAAACAAACCAAATTTTGGGAGTTTCTAATATTCTCTTAAGGGTTCTAGGGTTTTAAAGTTTTAGAGTTTTAGAAAATCAATTGGAGAGTTTGGAGGGGGCATAGAGACGTGGGCTTGCTTGGAGAAGAAGGCTACGACTTGGAAAGCTTTTGGAGGAGGATTTCTTCAATAGTTTTTATTCTCTTCTCTTTCTCTTTAATTGTGAACATTATTGTTTTTTTTTTTTTTTTATAATTATGGATGTTGAAATTATTTTTGCATTGAACTAATTTCATAGCTAGGGTTATGATGTAGCCCTAACTATGAAGGTTTAATTATTTTAATATAGGTTGAGTTTTATTTAATTAGTAATATGTTTTGTTAATAAATCATTGGTATGCTTAATGCTTTCATAGGCCGGAAGGAATTAATGATTTTAATAATATTTGAGCTTGGAAAATGATAATATTATGGATCTCCAATGATTTACATGAATGCATAAATGATTGGAAAATAGTTATGTCTCATGCCATATTATTTGCTTAATCTATACTTAATGAATTTGCATGATTTAATTTATAGACTGGAAGGAATAAATTAGGTTATGTGAATATTATCAATTGTGAGTGGAAACTATTTTTGATTAATTTTGTGATTAAGTGTGGTTAACAAAACAAAATTACTAGTTAATTAAATTCACATATTTAAGTAATTAAATTGGAGTAGTTAGTGGTGAAATCAAATGCCTTAGTATTCATAATTATTAAACCCACTCTCTTACTTGAAATTGATCTAATTTTAATTGATTGCTTTTGTTTAATTTAGTTTATTTAATTTTCAATTGTCATCTTAATTGCTAGTTCAAATATTACCAAAACCTAATTATCTTTGTACTTAATTCTTAATCCCTTGCGTAAAATCCTATTTTTCCACTTTATTACTTGAAAACGATTTGTGCACTTGCAAGTTGATTTTACACATCAACCCACAATTGGAGGAGGAATTCTGAGTAATACTATCCAGAGAGACAAAGTTAGCAGAAATAAGAATGCTCATAATATCCTTCTTTAAATCCAAAAAAACAAACAAGTCCAGTTTATCAAGTTGCTATAACCTCAGAGACTTTTAAGTTCTAGTGTATATTGAAGTTGTTAAGATCAAAGTCTTTGAGACAGCTACCATGAAATCATTTATCAACCCAAAAAAGAGGGCTCTCACCATTTTCAATTTTCCAAGAGAGACCTTTCTGAAAAAGATTGAAACCCCTCATAATTCCCTTCCATTGAACAGAAGATAAATTGTAGTTAAGGTTATAACTGAAGCTTTCAGCATAAAAAATATACATTTTTGTTTTTTAATCATGGTGGCCCAAGGACTATCAGAATCAGTGAAAAATCTTCAAGCAATTTTTATCATGTAAGCTTTCTTAAAGCTGTAAGCCTTTCTAATACCCAGACTTTCATGATATTTGTGCATACATATAGTCCCAGTTAACCAAGTGAAGCTTTCTAGTATTCATAGCTCCATGTCAAATGAAATTCCTACTCATCTCATTGATATTGTCACAGATATACTTAAAAAAATTCAACAGTTGCATTTGATAAGTAGGCGTAGAGCATAACATAGATTTAGCTAAAGTCATTCTACAAGCAAAGGAGAGGACTTTAGCTTTCCAACTACTAAGTCTAGAACTCAATTTATTAATAATAGATTTATAATTTCCAATGCCTTTACCATCCAAAGAAACATGAAAACCAAATATTTCCCTATGTCATCAATTGCTACAATATTGGTCATATGACAGACTTTCCTTTTAATATCACTGGAAGTATTTTTAGAGAAATTTTTTTTTTTGACTTTTGAGTATTCACCTTTTGGCCAGAAACCTAACAAAAATCCTCCAAACAATTGAGAACCAGCCTTACTTGGTCAATAGAAGCTTCAGAGAAAATGATTAGATCATCAGCAAATATTAAATGAGAGATATTAGGCCCATTCCAAGAAGCTTCAAGGCATTTCCATTTACCAAGGAGAATCTGATGGAGAATTGCATGGGAAAGCTTTTCGATATAGATAGTAAAAATAAAAAGGGACAGAGGTCCCCTTGTCTAATTTCACTGTTAAGGGTGAAGATAGAGGTGAACTCACCATTCCATAGAAGTTGCATACTATCCACAGAGATGCACTGAAAGATCAGATGAATCCAATGAGTAGGTAGTCTAGCTTCCTTGTGTGTGCTCTCAATAATCCTCAATTGATCGCCTTTTCCAAATCAATTTTCCAAAAAATCATATCTGATTTTTTCCTAGACTTATTAAACAAATGTAGCATTTATTGAAGGATAACAATATTATTTATAATTTGCTTCCCACGAATGAAGCTAGATTGGTTAAGGCATATAATTTTCCTCATAATAGGCTTAAGTCTTGAAACAATCACCTTACGAATTACTTTATACAAAGTATTGAACAATCTTTTAGGTCTAAAATGCATCATAGATTGAGGATAGTAAATTTTAGGAATAATAGAAATGAAGGTATCATTAATACCTTTAGGAAGAATGCCAAAGATTAAATCTTTGACCAAGTGACAAATACTACTTCCCATGAGATTTCAATATTTTTGGAAAAAGCCAGCAGGAAATCCATCAACACCTAGATCTTCCAAGGTTTGATATTAAAGAGACCAAACTTGATTTCCTAACCTTCAATATTAAGATTGAGGGCACCTAAATCAGCTTCTTCAATATTAGGAAAAAGATTAAGAATAGAGGAACATTTCTAAAAGAATTGAATAGCCAAGTCTTTTAAAACTTGCTTATCAAAAACCCAGTAACCAACCTCATTTTTCAAAAACTCCTCCCTATTTTTTCTTCTGCAAATTAAGGTAGACAGGTGGAAGTAAGTGATATTCCTATCACCATGTTGAAGCCACTCACATCTAGACTTTTGTTTCCATAAGGATTTTTCTTGCTCCAAAACCATATTTAAGCTAGAAATTAGTTGCGGCTCCAACTTTAAAAGAAATTGGTTGTTTTCCATGCATAGTTTTTGTTGGATGCCATTAAGTCTAGCTAACAGCCTTTTCTTTTTATAAAAGATTTTGTCAAAGACCTCTCTATTCCACACCTTTAATTTAATTTTAAAATCAGCAACTTTCTGAAGAATGTTATCATTGAAAGAAGGAAATAAAGAATTCACAAAGAGATTGAACTAATCACGATGCAACTAGGCCATTTCAAAACAAAATGGCTTAAAAGAATGGTCAATCGTACAGCTCTAATCTAAAATAACCAAAATAGTGTGATGATCATATCTTGAATGAGGAAGATTTTGAACGATTGCTTTAGGAAAAAGACCCCTCCAGTCAGAACTACAAAAGAATTTATCAAGTCTTTCTCGGATAAGTTGAATGCCCTGTATTGCTCCAAGTATATTTAAGACCTATGGCTACAATCAATAAAACAGTAATCTTCAACAAGGCTATTAATTCCAGAGTGCAAAGGAATATGGTAAGCCATTCCTCCCTTCTTCTCTTGTCTACTAGAAAGCTCATTAAAATCAGAAACAATGGGAAAGCATTAATATTGTGAATTTCCTTTATAGAAGATCATAACTTGTATCTAATAATAGTGATAGGACTAGCATACAGGGTAGTAAACAACCAAATGACATTAATCATTTGATTGGAAAGGGAGATCAATTCAACATTAACTAGCTCATTTTCCCATTAAACTAATAACCCTAAAAGAAACCAATATGATCAACCTTGATAACCCTATTCCATCCAATTCTAGAGATGCATTTATTAGCTTGAGAACTATTAATTTACCATAAGGACAAGAAAATCAGCATTGTACTAACTAATGTATCCTTAAAGAACAAATAAAGTTCTAGTTACCAACACCTTTAACATTCTAAATGAAAATGTTCATAAAGAGATATAGTAGAATTATGAAAGAAATATCAAACCTATATAGGTAAACAAGATCACTTGGTAGAGTCAAAACCACCTAGCTCAACCAGAGTACCTGCAATAGCATCCAGGTGATCCATAACTTGATGACCTTTAGCTAAAGGACCATCTAGAGGATCAGGTACAATGAATTTCCCCAAGCTAGAAAAATTAGATTTCTGTTTAGAACTAAGATCCTTCTCAGCTGAATACCTCAGATCGTTTGCAATTTTCCCCATATTTTCTTTGAAAACAACAAGCTCATTGTCTCTAAGACAGCTCATCAAATTTTGAGAATTTGGTTTTCGCAAATTAAAATGCCTACGATCCCTCTTTCATTTGAAATTCAAAGTACCCTGTTAGAGTTGGAACCTGTATGAGCTTAGTATTAGTGAGTTTTCCTTTCCCATAATAGAAGCTAACTTTAGCATTCAAACCTAAGGAACCTTGGAAGTCAGTGACATCAACTAGAATCTCATCGGATTGAAAATTCTTCATGAGAGAAACCATAGGCTTCTCTTGCAAATGCTAATAACTTTGTAAAGAATTATCCATGTTCAAATTCAAGTTGTCAACACTAGCCTAATAGTTATCTATAACATCTTCAAATTAATCCAGTGCCTGAAAAGCATTTCTTTAAGTAGGCATTCTTCCTTGGGACTTGTTGTTATTATGATTAAAATTCCTAGGAGCAAATTTTTTATTTTGAACTAAGAGCTAAGGACCAGATTGATTTTCTTTTTGCACATTTTCCATCAGATTAGGAGGAACTTCCTGTTTATCAGTTGAAGAGCTATATGTGGCCATATTAGTATAGTTCCCTTCCTTTTTATCACAGACAAATTCACGATAGCCAATACAACCATAATGGAAACAGATGGTACCTAAACCCTCATATTCAACAGGTTGCGTAGAGCTTCCAATAATCAATTTAGGAACCAAAGGCTTCAAAATATCCATCTCAACACATAATCGAGCAAACTTATCCCAATTAGCCATTTCAACGGTGCAATCAATCTTGAATGTTTTACCCAATAAATTTCCAAATCGAGTAAGAATTGCACAATTATAGTATATAAAGGGAAGATAAGGCAATCTAACCCAAACAACCTTTTTATGAGATTTGTTTTTCCTCAACCTCTCGCATCTTCTCTATTCTAAACGGATTTTGTCAAAACCCAAATCTCTTAATCTCTCACACCCTCTCTTTTCAATCGCTAGTCGTTTTAATAAATTGATTTGGCATCGTTTTGATTCTAATTGGAAAGCAATTGTTTTGGTCCGTGAAATAATTATTTTTTTGGCTCTGAATCCAATACATGCCTATGATTGGGAATGCAATATGAAATCAGTTTTTTTTTTTTTTTGAATTTCCATTTGCAAATCAATCTATTATTTGTTCTTTTAAATTTTTCTTCGCTTTTCCAATCAGTAAAAATGGATTTATGCGAGGTTGAATCGAGGAGACAGAGAAGAAGCAATGAGGCTCATCTGCATTTTTCCTTCTTTCTTTTGCTATGCAATTTTTGTATAATATTTTATATGTAACACATTTTAGTCATAAATCAATAAAAAATATTTTTTTTTTTAGTATATAGAAACAATAGTTAAAAGAATAAAAAAGTTGTGTTACAAATATATATATATATATACACGACAAAGAGGATAGCTTCAGTGGTTGAGTATCTTTACCTATGTAAATGAAATTTAGGATAATTTGTAATTTTCAAAAAAAAAAAAATATATATATATATATATATAAACATATAATATATAGATTTATAGATCTTTACAAAAATTTAAAATTTATAAATATATAGATATATATAATAGAAAATAAAAAAATATTTATCCAAAATATTTAATCAAATTTTGTTATGGTAAAGTAACACAATTAATTTATATTTTTAGTTATTTGCCAAATTTGATATGTCTAAATTTATCTATATACATAATAAAACAAAAGAAATATAACAAAATATGTAATAAAAAAATGAGAATAGAAATGTGATAAAATTAAATAAGTAATTTTTTTATTACAATGATATTTTCTAAAATTGTGACAAATGTAAGTGTGTATATATAAATATATTTTATCATGAATATGAGTGCGTATATCTAATTATTAAGTTATATTTTAAATGCGAAGGTATTTAAGTCATTTCTTAATGTGACATAAGAGGGATAAAAATTTTTGGGTAGAAATTAACTGTATAAAAGGTATTTTTAAATTATTTTAAACAACATGATACTTTTAATAGTAGGGGAAAACACAAAAAGTTTATATAACACCAACTTTATATTTAAATATAGATTTATTATTCTATGCTTAAAATGCATAAATAATTATAAAATTTAACTTTTAATTAACTTTCATCAAATTTAATATTTTTATTAAATAAAAAGTATTTGTAAATGTTAAACAGTAAATCTTGTTTAATATAATAACCAAACATATCAAAAAATATATTTATTATTATTATTTTAATTCTTACAAATAAATATTTTTATTTTATACAGAATTAGTGTATATAAAATGTTTCCATAAGATTTTATCCTGATTCAGAAGTCACGATCCACTTTAATTGGAACGCAAAGAGCAATAAGTATAATTGGGCTTATTTTTAAAAATAAATAGAGTTGGGCTTAAATATCGTGTAGCCTGCTAATGAATGGGCCTAGGTTTTGTGACTCAAAGTCCAACAGCATATTTGATCCACTTGAATCTTCAAATCCCAGTATGGAAGCTTAAAATGTCATTTCTCAGCAAAGTGATGTTATAGTAACCATTCTCACTTATCAAACTCCAACATTTATTTATTTAGTTAGTTATTTGTTTAGCTTTTACAATAAAATCGACTGCCTTTTATACTATATATACAAAAAGCATTTAATAAAACAATTGAATAAATCACAATTGATTTTTGATAATTGATATTAATATTAAACCACAACCAGATATTACTGTTGTCAAATGTTACAAACTTGTGAAAGTTGAAAAGGAATTGAGTTGTATACTTTGTTAGATGATTGAATAAACCATAATAGTAATGTACATTCCAAATAGCAATGACCTCTAGTGTTTAATTAAGTGCTACCATAGTCGATCTACTTTAACACCTCCTGCAACCAAATTAGTACATAGCATTCAAATGTATATGGCAGTCAATGGTTTACACCCAAATATATATATATATATATATATATATGAACACTATCTCAAAAAATAAAAAAGAAAGTTCTGAATTTACAAAAGTTCTGAATTTACATACAAAAACAAAGTACATATTTGAACATAAAAGAAAGTTCTGAATTTACATACAAAAACAAAGTACATATTTGAACATAATATTATATGGACTTTTATTTATGCAAACAGATTCAATGGGATTTGGTAGCATTTTCTTGTTGAATACAGGCAGATTCCAGGAGAGAAGGCAAAACTAGAGGAGAAAGCAATGGAATTGGATCTTTGCTGTGATAGAATGAATTCAATGACGACGAAGAAGATGAAGAAGAAGACGACGATGAATTTGTACCGCTCGTCCCCAATGATTTTTGTCCACCATGGAAGCTAGCAGAGGAAACATTAGGCTTCATCACTTGAAGAGGACAAGGAGCTCTTCTTTGCAATCTATGACTCAAACATCTTCTGAAAACAATGTCATCTTTGTGAGCACATGTTTGGAAACCAGGAAACTGCTCACCACCATTTTCCTCCATTTTCTTTCTTCTCACATTTATCTTTCCTTTTTAAGATCTCCTTATGTACTGATCTAGTAGATAAAACTCTTTGGGAGAGATCTTAATGCATTGTTTATTAGAATTCCACAATAATTAAAAAAAAAAAAAAGGATAAATAAAAATAGCAAATTTGTGGAGTTATTTTTTAGTGCATTTTCTGACTGGTTTCGGAAAATTTTGATTAAATATTGGACACGTTTAGGTATCATGTGAGGGGATCGAGATTGCTGGGTTTGCTGTTTGTGTAAGAAAACTGTTAGATTAGTGAGTACCAAGTTTCCATCATGTGAGGGAAGAATCAGTGCACACATTCAAAATATAAAAATAAAAATAAAAATAAAAAGGCCAAACTTTTCAGTGACAAAAAATTCAGAAGCACATGAGACTTTAACAGAGACAAAATTAATAAATGAGATAGACTCAGTTCCCATTAATTTTTTTGATATTGGCTTTTGTGACAGCAGAGCTTTTTTGAATTTTATTTTTCCAAGACGTGCAGAAAAATCATGGCTATCCATTAAAAAAAAATTATGAATAAATAATATAGTATCAAAAAATTTTCATAATTGAATTTGAAAATTCATAACCATTTTATAGTGTCTACATGTTTTATTTCAACTATAAATAAAACCATAGGTTGTTCGGTCTATGTCAGAAAACATAACAATTACATGTAATATTTTTTGGATGCATTCATCCATATGCATGATTTAGCTTTGAATCATGGTGATATTTTGGATGTGAAAACTATATTTTTTTTGTTTTGATGTCAATGGTCATGATTCGATAATGATTGTGATGCCAACTTGACAATGTAATAAATTAAGTTGGAGTTTTCGGTTAATAAAGAATAGGGAAGATAAACATGAAACATGAAACAGGCACACACCCCACACAATACTCGACATGTTAGAACCATTGACTCTTGACTTGTCCAACCAAAACACATACACAGAAGCTATATAGCGCATCACTGCTCTGCATTTCTCTATTATCTCTGCCGTGTCTTTCTGGCAAGATACATGTATATATAGACAAACTTTAGGCAGAAAAAAAGGGGCAAAGTACATGGGCTTTTTATGAAAAAAAGTTTGCAGATGATCTTAATTGCATACGGCAATTCGTATGTATAAATGCTATTGATTTGCTGTGGTTAATTCTTTTAAGTAAGGATTTTCTAACTTCTTCTTATTATTATGTTTCCATTCATGTTTGACTAATGATATAATCTCACTCCATTTTATATCTGCTTAATTTATTTTATCTTTTTGCTCTAATTTTTTAAATGAGAAGATAGGAACAGAGATATGAAATATTATTGATAAACAAAATTGAAAACATAAAATGGAATGGAAGTTCTCCAAACAATTTTACTTTTTGTATGATGTCCTTACATTATAATTTTTTTAAAACGGTGTTTTTGTTATTTCTCTAAACTAGTGTGGTCTACAGCTAATTTTCAACCAGTAATAGGAAACCCATACCAAAAAAATAGAAAAAGCAACAACTATTTCAGAGAGCTTGTTTTATTTTAGCATGAAAACTTATGTCTTTAATATCGATTCATAAAAGTAAACCGTTAGGAAGGAGATTTTTTCCGTTGGCAATTTCATATTTCCTTTTTCATAATAATAAGGTAAAGCATAAAAACTTCAATATTAATGATGATATTTTAGACCTTTCGTCAGAATAAAGATTAGAACAAAAATTTTATTTCTAGATACATTTCATTTCAACCCAAGTTTACCGTAACCAATATTTAGTTTCCTAAATTTCAATAATTTTACAAAGCACATTTATAGTGGTGTGAATTGTTCATGAAAAATGTACTAGTGAAGAAAAATAGTATCATTTTGAGACCATAATAAAATTTAAATAGAGGTGTGATATGTTTTAATAAAAAAAATGTACAAATAAAACAAGGAAAATAATATATTTTTTGAGATCAAAATAGAAGTGAATAATATTTACTCATTTAATCATGTTGTCTCTAAATCTTTCTTGGTCTATCCCATACCTATATCTAAAAAGGTCAAAAAATAATATTGCCCCTAAAACACCACATTGAATGACAAAAGCATGATAGAAGGTGACCACTATTGATCATCTGTAATATGCCAATTAAATTGGCAACTTTATGGCTTTATTTTATTATTATTATTATTATTATTATTATTATTTTTCGCCATATCCATCCTCATTTCTCATTGCGATGTCACCCCTTAAACTGAGTAGAGAAGCCAAGTGGCAGCACCCCCAATGACCATTTCACACAACCAATAATGATAGTATCAATCATATCGGTGGAGGGGTGAATATTCAATTATTATTATTATTAATGTGGAGTACCAAAAATTCAAAAGACAGACCCATTTTCTTTGGTTTTTTTTTCCTTTATTTTATTTTCTTTTCCGTATATGTTGTTGGCCTTTCTGCTTTTTAGGTTTCATACCACACCCACCTTTCAATGTTTTGGTCAAAAAGAATGTTCAAGATGATTTGGATTGGACTAGAAGGATCCATGAAAAATGGACCATTTCAATTGGTGGTAAAAGAAATCATAATCAATTGGAAGAAAAGAATTTGGTTTTCTTGATTAGATCCAAAAACCAGGAAAAAAGAAGAAAGATTCGCAAATTCTTGCATAGCCACCAGTTGGACTGCAAGAAAATAACATATAGATCCCACATGATGACCAACCAAAAAGTGTTTCCAAGTGTGGAAAAGACATTATAAGAAAATACAACAGCCGTGTTGAAAACAGCAAATGGATTCATCACAAAACCAATCCAAACCTACAAGTTCCTGTCTTTTTCCGAGTGATGTTACGAGATTTCAATCCAAATGTTTGCCTAAAACCTACAAATATGTTTTTAAAACTATTGACTTAGTATTGGGAAGCCGCCAAACACTATAGACTGTAATGGTCAATGTCGGTAGCTTCACCCACCAAGAAAAGAAACAATAATTTCAATGGCAGTTTCTTGCTCATAAAATAGGAACTTACTTTGAATTTTCCCATTCAAATAAAACTATTTTCTATGCAAAGAATCTTAAATTGTGTTCAAAAACTAAATCTACGAGTCAACAAATACAAACTGCTTCAAGGAAGGAAAACAAAATTTTGCAGGATCATAGTCAATACAATGATGCCAATGAATTTAGTAGACAGTTGTTCCAAATAAAAAAATGACTAAATATTGAACGGAGACCAAAGAAAAGCTATGTACAATGCTTCAAATTGATTCCTTTTTTTTCTTTTTTTTTTATATTTAATATTTTCAATTACCACAACATAATTGACGTATCTCTTCTGGCTCTAATGACTCCAACTTCATGTTGGATCACAACAATTTAAGGATCAAACTAGGTGCAAATAGGTAGGCGGTATGTACAAGCTCTTCATTTTGTTGTTTTCCTTTCTAAGAGATGATAGTGTACCTAAAGTCTCTCTAAAATCCCACTAAAAGGGTCTAAATTTATGGTGGATTTTTGAAGCTAGGGTAGGAAAGATTCAATGTACAAGGGAAGTGAAACTATGATCATTTTTATCCTTTTCTTCTCAAGAATAGGATCTAACCAAACCGAAATTAACAAACGATCTAGACTTGAAGAGACCGCCGAAGAGGAACCTGGTTGGAGATTCTTGAGAAACAGGTTTTAGTTCATCAGGGTTGCCTTTCACCTTCAGTATAGTCTGACCAATTACTTGCCGGATTGAATCAATGGTCTTGGAATCAACTGGATAACCAGATGCATCGCGAACGTAGAACGTATTAACAGCTTTCCCCCCTTTGGTTGTCACTTCTGCTCGGGTTACAGTGAGGCTATTTTCTCTAAAGATACGAGTGACATCGGATAGCAGCCCAACTCTGTCAGTGGTACAGAGTTCTAGTTTCAATCCCTATTGAGTAAGAATCAAATTAGTATCATAAGAAATGAAATTAGACCGATTATACAACAAATGCACAACTTATTTTTTCAGTAGCATATTTGTCATAGAACAAATCTTCTATGTTCTAACCTGTATGAATTATATAGCCAACTCTATGCTAAAATGCAAACTATTGGAAAATCTCTGAAAACACAAAACAGACAGTCATATGCGACACATAAATAGTATGCTTAATTGCTTACCTCTGACACTCTTCTCTCAATGGCTGCTTCCAGACATTGTATTACTCTTTGTCTTTCTGCATCTGATTTTACAGGGGACCCATCTATATGCCTGATGTAGTATTCCTACAGATCCACAAACAATTCATTCAAATATATATATATATTACTCAAAATAAGGCCATCCCAAAAGAAGAAGAACCATAAGAAATATGGCAATACCTGATAAGATTGAGGACCCTCAGTATCAATATTTGCATGAAAAACCACATACTGCATATCTGTCAAAGTGCAAACCGTATCGAAGAGAAGCTTGGGCCTATCTTTGCATCTAATAGTAACAACTGAGTAATCTTTGTCAAACCAATTAACAACACTGACATTTGGTCTTTGCTTCTCATCCAAAATATCATCACCGGAACGTTCATAGTCCCTATCAGCAAACATCATCTGGTGAAGCCGTCTCTCGGTGTGTGTAACTCCATGTGAGACAACAGTCTTAGCTCCCCGGTATTTATTGCTGCTTTTAAGTACATTGCATAGTAATTCCTTGATCCTGGATAGCCTTTCGGGGTCAGTAATCGCTGACCCCGTTTCCTCATCTGTCACTTGCATAACAGCTGCAGCCCTTGTGTTGTGTGTCCAAACTTCAGCACTCACTACATTGCATTTAAGATTGGTTAGTACAGCACTTACTTCGGAAAGTAGTCCTGGCCTATCACTTCCGGTGAGCTCGATTGCGGTGTGGTCCATTGATTGTTTAACACCAACAGATCTCATTGAAGATGTGAAAAACAAAGATTCAGGTCCAAGAGACTGAAAAAAATAAATTAAATCAAAGTATAAGTGAGTTTATATATTATGTCAGAAACATAAATGGTTTCAAAGACCCAAAAAAATAGTAATAATAATAATAATAAAACATGACTCACTTTTTGAAGGTATTTCAAAAGCCCTTCATCAGTGACCTTGTTTCCATCTTGATCAGTGACATTAAAAACTGTTTCCCAAAAAACAAATCAATTTCAATTCCAAAAAAAAAAAAAAAAAAAAAAGCAAAAAGCATCAAAACCCAACCATCAGAAAAGAAGAACAGTTTAAGAATCTAACCGTCCATGAACCAACCCCCATCAGAACATATGTAAGCTTTAGTTATGATAAGGTTAAGATCAGTAAGTACTTGTACAACTTCAAGAAGTATTCCTTGTTTGTTTAGACTATCAACCTGCATCACACAAAGGAATAAGTACACAAGATAAAAAATTAAAAAAATAAATTAAGGCAAAAGAGCTCCACCCAATGAAACCAAGACATACTCTTATCACTGTAGCATTCTTGCAGGATTCATTATCAATCACAACTCTGCCAAGGAAAAAAAAAAAAATGGAATTAGAGGTCTAAAACTCGAAACTGGTCATGGGTATTTTAAGAATATAAGTACCTTGGTGCATTCATTCTCCGGATGAATTTGTCATACTCATCATCCATATCATGCGAGAAGCTCATGTTTGCCTCTGAAAAAAACCAAAACAAAAAATTTAAAAAAATAAATAAAAATAATTCAAGAATAAAAGCAGCCAATCAGAGAATAAAGGCCATTCGTACAGGAAAAAGAAAGATATCTCCCAAAATATAAAAAGGAAAAGAATAAAAGGCTATCAAGTAAAATCCATTTTGGGTTCCAAAGCATATCACAGTATGAAAGGGGAAGAAAAATGAGGGGAAAAAAAAAGTGTGATTTTAGAGAGAGAACCGACCAGCCGAAAAGAGATTGAAAACGTAGGCAACCAGGAAACGAATTATGGCATACAAACCAACAGAAAAAGAGGTTGCTTCTTGTTTATGTGTAAGAGTGGCGTCCATGAACTTTTGGTGTGAATAAAACACAAAAAGAGTAAACTCTGGACGATACAAAGAGAGGATAATGAAAAACCCAATTCATGGGGGGAAACAAATAACGAAACCAGAATGCCAATCAAAACAAAACAAACTAAAACACCAAACTTTTAACCAACACTAATGAATCCCCATGACCCAAAATTCATAATTACAAAACAAATATCCACATAAAACAGGATTGAAGAAGACCAAGCACATAAAAATTAAAACATAAAATTTCCTTTTCACCCGGATGGATAAACAAATAGAAAACAAACACACTGAAAATCATACACAACCCCCGCCCCCAAAAACAAAAAAAAAAAAAAAAAAAAAAAAAAAAAAAGCCATGAAACACAATCGAAAGAACAGAGCACGAGGATTAAGAATGAAAACTATCACCCACCCATTTCAATTTCTGAGGATTCGTGAGGATCTGCTATGTCAAAAAGCTCTTTTGGTTTCTCTCAAGTAGGCTGTTCCTATATATATACAACAGAGCTTTCGAAGTGTGTGTGTGAATATATATATATAATATATGTAAAGGAAATCTTAACCTTCACCCTTTTGATCCCTCTCAGTCAGGAAACATTTAATTATACAATTCTATACCTTGTAAAGATTAAAAACCCCAAAAAAGAAAAAAAAAAATTTGAATACAACTCCTTCCAAGAAAAATAAGACCCCCCCGACACAATACTCCAAAAAAAAAAAAACCTGCAAGTTTAAAAAGTACGACAAACTCTCTCTCTCTCTCTCTCTCACCCCGTTCCCTCTTACCACTTTCTCTCTCTTCACCGTGCTCTGTTTTTTCTTTTTTCTTTTTTTTTTTTCTCTTTTTTTTTTTCTTCTGTTTTTTCTTTCTCTGTGTTCGGCTTTCCAATTTCAGTTTCTTTCTTAAATCACCATATATAAATCACTACTTAAAAAGAAAGTTACCAAAACCAGAGAAAAGAGAACTACAGAGAGAGAAACAGGGCAGGCAATGAATATTTAACTATCTCGGCGCACTTTAGCAACGACCCGAAATTTTTGGAATGAACTTCATTTTGCTGTGCTAAAATGCGCCTATCGTGTTGTCGACAAATGAATAAAATAAAATAACTCCTTTTTTTTTCTTTTTTTTTGTTTTTTGGGTAAAAATAACTAAAACATGGTTAAACGGGGAATGACTAAATAGTCTCCATGGCTTGTGGAGGGGACCAAACTGGACCACGGACCAGGCCCCATGGCCCAGCTTATTTTTTTCCTTTTATATTTATTTTAACTAAAATAGTTATTTAAATTAATTCCCAATATTTTCTTTTATTGGTTAAGAAAAAAATAATATTTATTTAATTAAGGAAACTTTTTATAAATAGCGAAGATAAAATTTTACAAGCATATATATTTTCCATTTCTATAACATATTCAATGGTTATATATATATATATATCATAATTGTGCTGCCCTAGTATGCCTATAAATTTCACAAATAAAATCTCCCATACTTTTATGAGATTCCCTACCCAAATTGTAAAGTTGAGAAATGACCCCCAAAAATATATATCCAATATATATTTATCTGTTAGATTTAAATTAATTTTAAATATCAAAATTAACATCAAAATTTTAATTTTCAATTTAAAAACTATTAAAAATAAAGATTAAAAATTATATTTATTAATTATGAATTTTAACCGAATTTATTTTTTAATAAAATTTTAATATCATTAAATATATATATTTAATTACTAAAATTTTAATTTTTAATATAATTTAAAAATTAATTAAAAATATATGATATTAAAATTATTAAATTGTTCTCACGTGGATTTAATTCTTGAAAATGAAATACTGTTTCTTAAAGAAAGTGAAAACAAATCAAATAGTTAAAAAAGTTTTTAAAAAAAAAATCCAAACGTTTTAAACGTTGTAAAAAGAATTTTAACTTCGTTCATATTTTTTTTTTATTTTTTATTTTCGAAACATAGAAATCTTAAATCGTGAAATTTAAGTACAGGTAAGCAAATTGGGATGGTGCACTTGTACCCTTTGTCATGTCGTAAGCTATTTTCCTTTTATTTATTTATTTATTTTGGTTAAAAAAATATGTTATTTTATTTTGTCCTTTGCATGTGAAAAGACACTTGGTGATATTGGTTTTTTTCCCCTCAATGTCTACATATTTTTTATTTAATTAATAAATAATTATGCTTGGAATATTGGTTATACTTGAAAATCGTTTTCATTATGTAAATTGAGTTTTTTTTAATAAATTAATACATTTATGAAATATTTTTAATAATTTTTAAGTACTCAATGATGACTCACACATAAATATAATTAAAATGTAAACTAATAAAGCAGCTATACTTGTTTTCCCATATTATAAAATAAATATATTAAAAATACCTGATATTGTTTTCCCCAAAAAAAACAAAATGTAATACTACTATTTTCAAAAACAGCATTTAAATTCAAAATGGAAACCCTTTATTGAAGAAGAAAAGCTATTAAACTGGATATACTTTATTGATTTTAGTTATAATGTGAAGCTTTTTTTTTAATTTTTTGAGCTGTCTTAGACTTTTTTTTTTTTAAATTTTTGTAATTGGCAATAGGATAGTTCAAATTCATAATTTATTAATCAACCAAAAATTTAGCTGCTTTTGCTGTTAAATTGTCTCCATAAATATATGTTTTTGAACCTTAGAAGCTAAAATCAAAATAACAATTTATTAAACAATGAGAAACTATATCCATTATCCATATTGTAATTGAGTAATCCAAACATAACATATCAGCCATGACTCATTTCTTGGTCATATTAATATAGAAAATGATTTTTTTTATTTATTTATTTTTTTCAATCCAAAGAGTGAAGTAGGGATAGAATATTTAGAATATTAGTATTGGTGGATAGAAGTGGCTACACAATCACATGGTTAGGGTTAGCTGCCTCAGTCAATATTTGGTGCGCGAGCACACACGCGTGTCTTACGCTACATGCCGGGCTTGTGTCTCTCTCACGTGGCCCCATATACAACTGTTTTTCCCTAATTGAAGGGTTTCTATTTTTTAATTCTTCTAAACTCTTGCCTTAAACTTTAGCATTTAATGAAAGATTAATACTTTAGATTTTTCTCAAAAAATAAAAAAGTTTTTAACACACTTTTATTGTTATTATTATTATGATTATTATTGATCGAGGTTGGCTCACTTAGTGTTTGTTATGCTGATCTCGTAATTCAAAAAACATCTTCTTCTTCTTCTTTTTTTTTTTTTTTTTTTTTTTTTTTTTTTTTTTTTTGGGGCTATGTCCCATATAATGATTTGTCAATATTTAAATTCAAATTCAATAATTAATTTGTGTTAAAATTAGAAACATATTGTTGATGGTGATAAGTAACAGTAGTCATACTCTTAATTTCACTTAATGTAGTATTGCTTCATTAACTTATATTATCTTGAATTTTATTTGTCTTAAATCATAATTTTTTCCCTTAGAATACATGCCTCTTTTAAGTTTATAAAATAATGAAAAAATAAAAGGTTATATAATATTACTATAAGAATAAAACTAAAATCCGGTGAATGTGATAATATATATCTATTTCTCGAATGTTCTTTTTTAAACACACACACACACACACACATACACACATATACACATAATGATTTCATCAAAATATCCATTGGGATCGAATAAATTCCAGAATATATTATGATTTGGTCATGCATCTTCCACATTATAATCCAACATGGTCTTAAACCATAACCTGTGCATTTTTTTTGTTGTGTTTTTTCCATTTAGTTGTTTGAAATTTTCAACAATAGAATGTGAAGACTTGCATTTCATAATGGAATTGGGTGGCATCCACCTAAGAGTGGCCCTGAAATTGTCGATCCAAGTGTGACTAATTGCTAAAGATCAAGATGGGGACAAAGGTGGTGCTACATCTATGTGTCCGACCACTTGAACATTTGCAATTTTTGCTACGCAAAAGGCCAACCACCGGGGCCTAATTAAAATGGGGAGGTAAAGCAATAGAGCTACCATTTTTGTTTTTAAGCCACATCCAATCCACATACCCATAGCTATATAACAAGGACAAAAGCCATAGTCCGCCTTTCTGTCATTGACATTTTATATTTTGGTTTAATTTCCATCCTCATAGGGCAAACATCCATGAAGAAACTCCATCCCAAGTGGTGTCCTAATCAGACTCTTTCAAGGAATTCTGAGACATGCATTTCCTAGGAGGAAAGAAATGTTTGGGGAAAAAAAACAATTACTTTCCCAAGTTTTTTTTTTTTTTTTTTTGTTTTTTCTTTGTATATTTTTCCAATATGAATTATGACTGGATTTGATTGGTTTGCACTTTATCTAAACAGAGACTTGGGAAAATGTGTTTGGTATTGTGGTTGCGTAAGTAGTTGTCTTTTATATGTAGAATAAATGTGTAAAAGGTACATGATAAATAGGTATTTCAAAATCAAAAGCATTTATTTGTTAGTTTTTTGGTAAATAGATAGTTGGTTGTGTTTTGTTCTATGAATGTATCCAAATTTTTTGGAAGAGAAACCACAAATTATAGTTAATCTTTATTTATATATTTTCGAGAATGCCAAGAGATAAAATTGATGCTCAAACATGAAAATATATATATATATATATATATATATATATATATATATATATATATATAATTATTTTTAAATGAATGCAAGGAAAAAAAGTTTATCATTATATAAATTAACTATAAAGTTAAGAAAGAAAATATAAATATATATATATATACACACAAATATAAAATTTAACACAAATTTAAATTCTGTTGGTTTTTATTTTATTTTATTTTATTTTTATCAAGTTCATAATTATTTAAAATGAATATTAAATGAGGTTGACTCAATTAACATATTATTTACACCCATATATAAGATATTGTGGATATATTAGATTAAAATGGGAGAGAAACTGTTAGAAAAAATGTTTAATAAACTATAACTACCATTAATTAATATTTAAATAAATAAATTATATATAATTAAATAAAAATTAAAAAACTAACCATGATATTAAATAAAACAAGATAACTAAACAAAACTACAAAACAATAAAACAAAGCCACTATATTTACAAAAATGAATAACAAATTGATTTATATGAGGATTATTATTATTATTAGGTAAATATACCCGTAATATTATTAAATCTAAACAAAAAGACACCAAACATTGGGATTGCACTATAATAATATTTGAAATTTATAGGAAGTTGTGTTCCCCACTAAATGCAAAAAAACAAAATAATAATAACAATAATAATATTATAAAAAATAATGGTTAAACAAGACGAATAATAGAGGAACCAAATAGGCAAATGGGTGTGATAGAATAACTGTACAAGCTATAAAACCTACCATATTAATACCCTATCTTGTATATGGTCCCTACTTCTACAAACCTATCACATCTCAAGGCCAAGGATTCTTCAAGATTCACACAAAATTGTTCTATTAATTTTGTGATTCCTCCTCTACTTTTTAGAAAAAAATAAAATAAAATAAATTAAATAGTTAAAATAATAATAATAATAATAATAAAAGATAATGATTCCTCCTCTTCCACAATCTTTTCTTTTCAGACGTGCGCAAAAGTGAATGATCATAATCATTTTGAGGGTTGCTTACCCCTAATCAAAATTTTTCAACATTGGACCCATATGCTTATCCTTCAATCAAACTCAATGTGACGTAGTGTTTTTTTTTTTTTTTTAATTTTTTGGGTATTTTAATTTCCTTGTCGTTAACCTCGATTAAACCCACGTGCAGTTATTTAACCTTTACACAAAATTAAACAATAATTAAATAATAATAATAATAATTACTGTTAACTAATAACTACCATTCTAACTAACTGTGTCACATTTAATCTTTTATTAATTAAGAGCTAACCATGGTTAATTAGATATTTTGCTTTCTTAATCCCCAGCTAATCAGTCAAAGGTCAAATGTGCCAATCTCGCACACCGACCAAATTACTTTAATAATAAACTTTTTTTAAAATTTAAAATTTTTATTTTTGGGCGTTTTGATTTACTTTTTTATAGGGAGTAGCAGAAGTGCACGTGATTAGCGGCAGACCCGTGAGCAGATCTACGTATGGGGCTAGCATGGTGGTCACGCACGTAACACGTGCAAGTCATTATCTTCATCTTTTCCTTTCCTTTTCTTTTTCTTTTTTCTTTTTTTTTTTTTGATTTTTTTTTAAAATGTAGAAAAAGCTTTTCGAGGGTACGAAGAGTCACCGCCAGCTCATCTTCCACGTCAGAAAGCTAAAAGCTACATTGTGTGCGATTCCGACGCAAGCAAAACGTCTCTTTTTCTCTCTTTATTTATTTCTTTATTTTTTTAAAAAAAAAAAGAATAAAAATAGTTTTCCTTCTTTCATGAGTCTTTGGCACGTTGTTACCTAGTAGATAAGTTGAGACTATTTTTTTCTTTTTTCTTTTTTGTTTTTTTTTTGTTTTACCATCATTTAATATTTTTTAGATGTAAATATAAATAATTTATTAATTAAATTAGTTTTATTTAATATAATCAAATCGAAATTTAAAAAATGAGTCGGCGTTTAAAAAAAGGTTATTATATGGTATAATGAATATTTATAATCATATATTAAATAAATATTTTATAAATTTTATATGTTTTTATTTTGATATTATATGACATTTATCTTTATATATCATTTAATTTACATTACAAATGATAATTAAAAATAGCATGGAGCACCTAATCATGCAACCCTGTATGCAAATTGAAGGTTAATTTTTAAGGGATGGATCTTTGGCATGACCTGAATTTTATTTTTATTTTTTTAAATTATTTGGACATTAAAAAACTTTTTCTTTAGAATTAATTATATCTTAAAACGTGGATTAATGCGCAAATATGAGAGCAATTTTGGCATATATAATAATTTTATTTTCTCAAGTAGTTGGTGTGTTGGTGGTGTTGGCCAACATGGACAATTCGGAGTGGCGTGGGACCAACCATATTGCTGGATATGCTTATAATTTAAACAAAAATAATTAGTGTTTGTAATAATCATTGCGAACGATCTCTACCAAATGTTACCAAATTAAGCAAAATCATTACCAAACAAAGGCAGCCAACAGAAAATTAATGACCAAATTTATTTTCAATAAATTTCTGAATTTAATGGTATTATTTAAATAATTCTCAGTTTAAAGCGTTAAAGATTAGATGACTGTCCTTTATGTATGATTACATGACAATGTCAAATCCAATCGTAAGCAGTACTCATGAGTTCTAAAATATAAAGAAATTTTTTTATTTTTATTTAAAAATTATGTTACTAAAAAGAAGAATAAAGGAAAACATTCAGTATTTTTTTATTTTGATCAAATTATAAATTGGGTTATTGATTTTAAAACATTATAATCAGGTTTTTAATTAAAATTTATTTTATATTAGTTAAATTTTTAGATTAACTGATAAAATGTTTAAAAATCGATAAAATCGACTACTTTTCTCATTAATTTATTAACCAATTTTTTATTTTTATATCATTTTGTTTGAGAAAATTAATTAATTTTTTAATTTTTTAATTTTTTTATTAATTAATTTGAAAATAAATTTTAAAAATTGGACTAATATAAAATAAATTGTAAATTGAAGATGTAATATGAAAAATAATGCTTCAGATACATTTAGTATAATTGTAAATTGAAGATGTAATATGAAAAATAATGTTATAGATACATTTAGTATACCAACATATTGATATACCATGAGTATATATATATCACTATTTGATTGGTTAACATATTAATTGATTTTTTATTTATATCATTTTGTTTATAAATTGAGAAAATTAGTTAATTTTTTTTCAATCCTTAAACTTTTTTATTAGTTAATTTGGAAATTAATTTGAAAATTGAGCTAATATAAAACAAATTATAAATTGAGAGTATAATATTAAAAATAATGCTATAGGTACCATTTAGCCTGCCAACATGTTTATCATGAGTATACATATTATTTTTTGATTTGTTAACATATTAATATAATTTAAAATAAGATTATTGAACTCTTGAAGTGATAAGTGGTACTAAATTAAGGATGTAATATGGAAAATAATGCTATAGATACATTTAGTCCACCAATAGATTTACAATGAGTATAAATTAGTTTTTTTTTTTTCAATCTTTATACTTTTTTATTAGTTAATTTCGAGATTAATTTGAAAATTAAACTAGTATAAAATAATTTGTAAATTAAGGGTGTAATTTGAAAAATAATGCTATAAATACTATTTAGTCTACCAATATATTTACCATAAATATCCATATTACTATTTAATTTGTTAACATATTAGATCAATGAACTTTTGAAGTGCTAAGTGTTATTAAATATGAACAATTAAATAATAACATATATACTGATAGCAAACATGTTGATAGATTAAGTTAAGATTCAATTTTATTGGGAACTTGAAAACTTGAAAAAATAAATAGATATTGATTTTTTATCCTGATCAAAAATTGAATTTTAAATCTAAAAATATATTTTTAATGGTACAACCACTACAAGACCAAATCTATGAATACAATAAAGTTATCAATTAAAAATATAACATGCCACGTTTAAAGTCAAAGATTCAATTTGCATGTGACCTTGCAAGGTAAACAAAATTAATATATAATCATCACAACAAAAAGATATTTTCCTATAGACATTGAAATTCGGTGGTTATCTCAAAATTCAATGGATTGTTAGTTCTGTAAAAATATGAAGCACATTTGAATTTGAAATACAAAATTCTAAATAGCTCTATTTTTTTTTTAGGCCAAAAATATAAGCTTTGCATTTTAATATAAGTCATCAAATTTCAATCTTCTCTATTTTGGTCAAATCCAACTTTTTTAAGTCACATGAAATGCAGTAGTTAACCATCATTACATACAAAGTTGGAAAAAAAAAATACTTGATTAGACCATAATATAATGGATTAAAATTTAAAAGTTTAAATTGTAATGTTTTATTCAAGCAAAAAAAATAAAAATAAAAATTGTAATGTTTTATTCAAGCAAAAAAAATAAAAATAAAAATTGTAATGTTTTAAATTGAAAAGCTAAATCCTCAACTTCTGTACAATGCAAATATAATTAATCTGAAATGATATATATAATATAATATGAAAAAACTTATCAACCTTTTTTCTAAAACAACTTTCATCGAAAACAATTCAGAAAACATATTTCACTTAAAAAAATAAAACCTGAATTTGTATACCATCACCATTCACCATCAACTAGAAATGATATTTCACTGTATAATTTGGTACAAATGGAAGAACATAAACAGAAAACAATTACCGATAAAACAGAAAGGGAAGGTGACCTCCATGTCTAAAATTTGAACACGTTTCGAATAGGTAGAGCCCCACGTTGGTACTGAAGGACAACTAGGCCAACTTGTCCTAAATCAAGTTGCTCGCTTTAGCTGTAGACTTCCCCCACTTTCCCTCCATTACAATTTTTGGACTACAAATTAGAAAATAAAAATAAAAAATCCCTTTCATAAAGATTTTTACAAGATTTCTTATCATCTTAGGGATTATGTATCTGTATATTATATATATTTTTTATGTGATTTTCTAGCAATTTTCAATATTTAAATGAGGATATGGTATGCAAAATTAGTGGATATTGGCTTTGTGGATGTGAAAGATAACAATTTTTTTTTTTTTTTTGAAAATCTTTGAAAGAAAGTTTGTTTTTGATGGGTATTTCTGATAAAAGTGTTTTCTGGGGGTGTCAGTCCCATTATATTTTCTGTGAAGCATGGAAGTAGATCTTTAGCCTGACACACAACATTGGCAATTTGCATTCGCGCACATAAACACTAGCTAGGGTTTTCTGGTCGTGGTCCAGCTTTTTGGGATTCAATTAAGTTGGGAAAAATAATGAAGATAATTATATTTGAGATTTCCGCATGAAAAATGGGACAGATCAATGATGATATTTTGTTATTTTTTGACTAAGATTTATTTTCTTAATTTTTTTAAATTTTAAATTTTTTATCATTTATAATAATTTATTCACTTTGGTATTTTAAATTTGCGGCCTTTTAAATATATTATTAACTGTATCCATTTCATTTGACTTTTAAATTTTAGTTAACTAAGTATAAGTCATAACCATTATAAATTACAGATTTACAATTCAAGCAAAAAAAAAAAAAAAAAAAAAAAAACCATTACAAATTACAAAAGGTAAGAAATAATTTCCAAACCTTACATACCAAAAAAAGGCATCCCATTGAGGCAAATTTGATATAAATCTAGTTTTTCTTAGCATAAGCAAAACCTTCTTAATATCATGACTTTAGTATTTAATTTTAATTAAGGGAAACTATTTACTTATCTATGGGCTGCTATTATAGGAGAAATCCAACATTATATGGAAAGCAATAAACATTCACAATCATTAAATTTCAATTTACATGATTTAATAATTATAAATAACTATTTTTCATCTATTGGTGGAGCACTTTTCCACAACGGCATTTTCCTATTTATCCATATTATATATATATAAAAATAGAAAAGTTGTTGATGAACAAGCTTGGAGTCAAAAGGTTTTGGCAAACTTTGAAGCGGTTAATATTTGGTTATACATTACAAAAGGTGTTTTTGAAGTTTTTGATATTTCCATTAATGTATGGGGTACTAATTTTTTTTCACTCATCCTGCAACACTTTATTGAAAAAAAATATAGACCATGGTATTTCACTTAGCAGCACCTTTAGTACTTATATATACATATATATACATATTATATGAAAAAAAGCACTTTCTACTTTTTTCACCAAACATGTAGTCAAGTCTTTGTTTTTTTTTTTTTTTTAAGCATTTATTGGAGCTCAAAAAATACTTTCAAACACACTTTTACTGTAAAATTAGTAAAAGAACTCTATGATGAGTGAGTAAACTAATTACTTATATAGAATGTTAATGGATTATTGACATGATTTTAAGATGATTTTGTTTTATTCTCTAGCTAATCTTTTTCACTTATCTCAAATTATCAATGTAATCCTTTGGATACGACAAATTAAGAATGCCATTATATTTTTAGATAATAATTCTAAATTTAAATTCTTACACTTTTAAATTGAAAATATAAAAAGAAAATTATTAAAGTATGTATATAACCGAATTTCTTGTCAATTCTTATAAGTTTGAGTTTTTAATAATAGTGTTATTTGATTTTAACATAAAAATAAGAAAGGGAAAAAAAATAAAAAATCATGTGTACATGTTTGAAAGAAGATGGGTTTGTAAAAACCTTTGTTGCCTAGTAGTAGTCAGTTTTGTTGATGGATCAATATATATGGCCAGCTTGCTACGTGGGGTTGAAAAACTTTTAAGTATCTGGGCTAGCTTGCTACCTTCGATGGTGAAGGCAATCACACCTAAAACATGCAAATTTTGGACAATATCCTATACAATTAATGAAAGCAAAGCTTTTTACATATTAATTTTTTGGTTTTCAACTCTACAACTTGAGTCATTAATAAATGCTGTTTATGTCAATCCGAAAATAGAAAAAGAAAAAAAAAGAAAAAGAAAGAAGAAGCTATGTAATATTCATTCTTTAAATTACACTTGCCACTTGCTAGTCTTTAAAAGCCTTTTAAATATCCTAAAAAACAAACATAAATTGCCTCTTTGTCGTTGGAAAAGGTTTTAGTTTTTCAAGCTCTTCCTTATCTTATATTCTACCAATTTTGTGAAATGGGTTCTGGTAATTAACCACCCACAATTTTTTAAAGACTGATAAAATTTACCTTTTAGAGTTACATTTTGATGAACTTTAGTTAATATAACTAAATTCTCTTTCGACCTAAATTAATTTAAGATATTAAACATATATTCATATAGGAGTTATCAACCTCTTTACCAATTTTTAAACTATTTCAATGATAGAGATTTGGAGATATATTAGTGATTTATATGGGTGTATAAAGAATTTAAGTAAGATATTAATATTTCATTATATTTATATAATATTCTACAGATACTTAGATATTTATTAAATTCAAACCAAAAACTTCTTATTATATAAAATTTAATAAATACTTTAGTAAATTTGACATTATCAATGCTTGTATAATCCACAAATATATTTTTAATTTCAGCAATTGAAATAACATAAGAATTGATCAAGAGGATTCTTGGTAAATGTGTTCTCATATAAATATGTTCCTTTATCGGTATATCCATCATATGAAAGTGGCAAAAGCTCCATCAATTAGTGAACATGTAAAAAGCAAGTAGCAATTGTATAAACCACATTCTCAATCTTTCTTTGATTAATTTTTTTTAATTTATTTATGGCTTAATTATTCGTTTTCCTTACTTTTTTAATGGCTTTGACTCAACTAATGCACTTAACCTAAGACCATTATATTTATGGCTTGCCTATTGGAATTAATCAGCTCACTTGGATGAGAAATTATTTGGTAGAACGGTTTTATAGCTAAGGTGAAAGACCTATTCAATTAGATATTGCCAATTTATTAAGATTTAACACATTATCTATATATATATATATATATCTACTTGATCAATTTAAAATTGGTGATTTTTTACTAACAAATCAGTTTGCTTAATTCTACCACGTTTAACATATTATATTTCCTTATTAAGAATTTTCATCAAAAAAATATTTTCTTATAAAGAATATGTTTATTTTGATTCAAACATTTTGTTGGAAAAAAAAAACCTTAAAATTTAACAACAAACCAAAAAAGAAAAGTTAAAATATATATATATATATATATATATATATCAAATTGTATTTTGCATCGTAAAATTAATTTATTATTTTTTTTTTACAATACTTGTGTATGATATATAATACCTATGTGTAATACATATATATATATATATATATATATATATATATATATATATATATATATATATATATATATATTAACGCACATATATATAAAACACACACACACACGCGCACACACACACACACACACACACATATACAATGCCCAAGTTAATTTTATTTTGCATAAGCAGGTATCATACAAAATACATATGTATATTAGTTTCTGTTATGCGAAATAAATTTTCTAGTATATGTTTATCTGTTTTTTATTTTAATTTTTGTTTTTTTTTTTTTTTGGGCATATGTATGCTTTCAATGTAATTGTCTTTGAAAATTATTTAAATTGAAGTAAGAGTATTCCTTAAAAGGAAATTGAATATCTTAAGCATGCCAGAAATAGCAAATTGATTTTTTAGTTAAAAAAATGATCAATTTTAGATTGACTATGTGAATGTACGTTCGTGATGTGTTAAATCTTAATGAGCTTGTAATATTTAATTAGATTGAATTAATAGTTAGACGGTAAACTGGTCCTACCAAATAATTTCTCCCCAATTATATGTACGAAACATTAATTAATTATTTTTTATTTGCCGTTGCTATTGGACTGCTTTCTAAAGGATAATTCATTTTTTTAAAAAATAATCGGTAAATTTTATGGCAATATTGATTTTTTGAAAAACCCATATGGGATTATATTTCTATAATAATAATATATAGTAAAACCTCTATAAATGAACATTTATAGAACTATAAAAATTATTTATTTAAATAAGTTATTTATTTATTAATTGATAAAAATGAATTTTTATTAATTTAAAAAGAATTTTGTACTAAATAATTTAACGAATTATATAACGTATATTAATAAAGAAAAAAGATCAATCATGTTTGATCAAATATACAATTATAGAAATTGATCAACACTCAATCAATAAATAAGAAAAAAATAATTAATAGAGAATTTAACATACAGATAAGTCTAATAATGGAAGGAATTCTATTAATAAAATGCAAAGAAGATCATTATTAAGTTGGCTAATTAGTTGACCTCTTGCTTATGAAAAATTGTGCATAAATGATGTATTATTATTTCCTTGTATATATTAGAAAAAGCAAAAAATTTAGATGCATTTTTTGAAAAAAAAAAAAGTTAAATTTAAAAAACAGAACTATTAAGTAAAATATTAAGTAAAGTTTTCTTATTATGCATGGTAAATATGTTTGTATATATATTTTATTTTTTACAAATTTACTTAATTATTAGTTTATATATTCAATGGGTCCTAAAAGATTTTGAAAAAAATATTATTTTATGTATTTACCAAATTTATTCATTCAATTTTATTTATTTAGTAAATTATTCATTTATCGAACATTTGTTTATAGAGGTTTTACTATAATTATAAAACCATTATTTTCTCTAATAGAAATACTAAATTTGAATTGCCCATTTCAATGTTTTAAAAAAAAAAAAAAATCCCTTTTTTCAATAAAAAAAAAAAAAATAAAGCTTATGGATTATATATATATATATAGCTAGAAGCAAATTTCAAGTGTGCTTCCAGACTATTTAGTCCTCTCTTATAAAATCTATTACATCATATGGGGTTCAAAAATTTGTAAAAAGAGACCATAGAGTTTCAAATCCATCCGATTATTTATTTATATTTTATTGGTGTAGCTAGGGTTTGGCCTAAAATTAATTTCGGTTGGCAACAGTTCATAGGGTGTATGTAATCATGTAGAATAAAGTGCCAACATTAGTTAGTTAATAATAATAATAATAATAATAAATGAAACGATTCTCGTATACTATGTATTTGGTTACACCTAACCGATCACTACCTACTAATTATTTCCAATTAAACTATCATCCAATTAGAAGGGTATGCTTGCTAACCAAGCCATGCATATATATATATATATTGTCCACAACAAAAGCAATCCCTCTGACCTTTCCTATATATTTACATTTTAAATGAAATCTTTCTTCTAAGATTTGTTGGTTGAAAGGTCGTTACGATATATAATATATATTAATTGACTACATATTGATGAATTAATTTAACTTATCAGATTTTAATGTAATTTTTTTTTAAGGAAATTAATAACAAGTTGGAAAGAGGAGGACAGAAATATGGGATGTCACTTAATTGGTCCTCTTGATATATGGATCTATATTATTATTAATTTCTTCTCCATGTGTTCCAAATTATGTTATTAATTACCATTTTATCATGTAGTTATTAGTTACCATAAAAGCTCTTGTGTGTATATATATATATATATATATCTATTGTTCTGATCAATTAAAAATATATTGATTTTATAAAGTCGAATACAATTTAAATCATTAAAGAAAAATCAACCATTTTCATTTCACTCTATTTTTTTATATTAAAATCAGGATATTATAATTAGATAATTATTATATATATATATATATTTCATCTGTTTAAGCATTTTCTTTCTCATTTTTAATCCCAAATTTCTGTGCTTAATTAATTATTAAATAAATCATGAGGGGTAGATGTAGACTACCCATTTGATAAGGTGTTTTCTCTTCCAGGCAAACCTAACAAGCATCAATTAAATTGAGTGTGGAAATTGAAACGTGGTAAACATGTTGTGCGTGTGCATCTAATATGCAATGGTTTCCATCCAAGTTGGTATGATTATGTTTTATGTAGAGCAGAATCTTAGCAATTCAACCTCCCAAATCCAGCCCCATCAAATTAAAAATAAAAAATCTACTTGTACTGATATTAACTGGCAAAGGATCAGGATACAAGTTTGTTCTTACCAAAAAAGTATGGCCAAGAAATTTGGCCATTTAGGATTCAAATTAGGTTCTATACGTATCTAATTTAATGTGAAATAGTAGAATTCAAATTAATGACCTTATAATTTATGCAGGCTGCAGACTTCTATTTGAGAGAACTTTTATTTTTTATTTTTATTTTAGACTTTTCAAAAAAACATCAATTTCTTTCATCATACCAAATATGTCTGAAAAAAGAGATGAGTTTTCTAAGAAGATAGATTTCATTGGGTTCAAAAACTAATTTTTTTCAAAAAAAAAAAAAAAAGTCATAAATAGTATGAAACCATATCATACGGGGCCTAATGTTATATTGAATTATCATCCATATCAGAAGCTTTGATGTGTGAGAAAGTGAATTCAATCTGATAACCTATTTGAAATTTGATTGGATTTGCTTGTGTTTGATTAGTATTTTGCGCGCGTGTTTGGTTAGAAAGAAACAAACAAGAAAAATAGAGTATTGAAAGTTAAATTATTTGAAGCTAGATTTGTGGGTAAGTAGAGAAAATCTACTTGCAACGAATTTCACAAATTCCCAATTTTTTATGGCAGATTCCTCTTTACTACGGTGCAGAAATGGGTTTGTTGGTTTACAGTGATTTTGTTACGTTTTGTGGTCCTTTTTTGTGTTTTTCTGACTGCTTTTGTTTAGTGTGTCAGCTGCTTGCTCTGATGGGTTGTATTACTGCAAAGCCAGCTTTGTTCCTGCTGTTCAATACAATTTTCTCAGTACATAAATAATAAGAGGAGAAACATACAGCAAGGAAAAACAAAAGAATCAAACACCCAAAAAAAAAAAGAAAAAAAAAAGCCATTTCTTTTTAATTACTAGTTCTACATTGATAATGACCATAGACTTCTCAATTTCTACAAGTACTTGAATTTTTTATTTTTTATTTCATCAAATGCCTCTCAGATTTGTGGTTGAGTTATTAAGTTTTGACAGCTAAGTATTTGGTAACAAAATAAAGTAGTTCTTGAAAGATGTTATCGAAGACATTTAATGGAGCTTGCCAACTTTCAAAACAATCAAAATTAATTTTACCTGTAAATTGCTGGTTTTGTCGTTGAAAAAAATTGGGTAGAATAGAATGTGAAGAAGGACAAATTAGTGCAGTTAATGTCCAGCTATAAAGATGAAACATTTTATTATTTACTTTTTTATTTTATGACCCAAAAAATATATAGAAATTAATTAATCACTGTCTCTCTCGTACCGTGACAGGTATAAATTTGTTTGTGGCCGACATTCAGTATTTGGAGGCTTAAATTGTGCATGGAAAAATTGAAGGTATGGAAAGAATCTTGAATATTCTTTGGTCATTGGGATAAGTTAGGGTTTTAACTAGAAAATCTTTTAGGTATTCTATTAATATATATAATATATCAAAAGCTTTTGAATGGAATACAATATATTCAACTTTTCTTGGAAAAAATGAAAAACAAGATTTGCTGAAACAATGGTGGTTTTTGAAGATCCTGTGGGTGAATTTTCTTCTTCTGTCAAATTGACCTACTATATATGTACTAAACGGTGATTTGCTACCAAGATATCATTCAAATCAAGATTCAATTTCTAGTCAAAGCGTTTGTCTATAGCAAGTGGTCTAAAATGGACAAACAAATTTAAGACTAACCAAAAAAAGTAAAAAAAAAAAAAAAAAAAAAAAAAAAAGACTAGCAAAGTTTATTCCAACACATACTTGTCGAAGATAGGAAAAAAATTTGTTCTGGAATAAAGTCGATGACAAGTGTTAACGTTTAGGATGGGAGAGAATGTTTAGTGTAGAATTAAAAAAAAAAAGAAAAAAAGAAAAATTCCTCCTCCTTATTTATTTATTTATTTGATATATAATTACCCCTCCTTGAATTTTTGCACCAAAAACAAAAGGGAAAAAAAGAAGAAGAAAACTTTTATAAAATTATATTTTGATTAATCGTACTTTAATATTTTGTATTTTTAAATAATTGTACATTAAACTTTTAAATTAAAAAAGTTTGATATTAGGCATTCAATTTATAATTTATTTCATATTAGGTTCACAATTTCTAAATTGAAAAAGTTAACTATTTTTTTATTAATTAATAAATTAATATTATTTATTGATAAATTGAAAAATTAGTTAATTTTTTTAATTTGTAATTATTTTACTAGTCAATTTGAATATTGAGGACCTAATGTGTAACATTTTGAACTTAAGGATCCAATTTCCAACTAACCATTGTATATATATATTTTTAATCTTTTTCCAATCTTTATTTTTATTTTTATTTTTTAACTTCCTTCATTTTTTTTCTTCTTTATTAATCTTGTAATTCGCGATAAAAAATAAAGCTTGAAATTCGGTAGCCTCATCAACTATGCCAAACTTCAATTTGCCATTACCATTAGTAATGGCAATGGGCCTAAAGATGGGCCTATAGAATTTAATAAAGTTAACTGAAAAATAAAACTTTTTTTAAAAAACAAAACGTGAAAAGCATGAGTTTCATGGGAAAATGTGTTTTCAGTTATAGGAAATAACATAGTTCCAAGCATGGAGCTCAAAGTGCGTACAAACTATTCGCTTCTCCATTCAAGTTGTTTCTTAATTAATGTTTTTATCCAATGAGTTTAATCCCTCATACTCGTGGCCTCGTTTGTGGACTGTTTTGATCGAAATTTCAAAACCCTAAGATGTCTTGGGATTCAATACTTGTGGGAAATAAACTGAAATATATAATAAAAAAAAACAAAGGTTTATTTATTTATTTTTTTCCTTCTTCTTCTTGGGTGTGTGTTTAAGGAATTCAGAAAGTTGTTTATAGGTTCGAAGAAGTTTTGAATCTCTGCTAAGTTAAATTAATTTAATTAATTAACCATATGGCGGTCCTTGACCCAGGTTTAATATAATTTCAGTCTTGACCTTTGTCATATTTTAATGGTTTCCAAACAACTAAGGAGTTGGTTTTTTATATTGTTTAGGTATTAGTGGTATACTAGCTAGTTAAGCATTAATCAAAGGAGTTTGTTTCACTACGACCATATTAAATTACAATTTGCGGAAATTATATCCCAAATCTGAGGCGGCTTGCAAGGTATTCTGTCAAACAATGTTTATTTATTTATTTATTTATAAACGTTATTATAAATTAATATAAATACCACAAGATTAAGTAACGCAATCCTCGAAAGATTTTCCAAATTTCTCAACGACTGCGGTAAGTTTTCATTAGGGTAGTTAATACTAGTATTTTCTTTAAATCTAATAATCGGAGAAAATGCCATGAAATTAAAGATAACAAAATGATAAACAGGGATACGCCATAAGAAAGACCAAAATGTTATTTAGAGTATAAGAACCAACCGAAAATAGAACGAAGAACAGGAGGCACAAAATCAGAATCAAATACTGTAAAGAATAGGCCAATAAAGTTGCCTACTTTAAAGTACCATTACCATGTATTATTGGGCCTGTGTGATCTTGATTCTAGGCCAACTCAAGCCCAAGGTCTGATAGGAATGTTGAAGAACTAGGAAGTGTAAATTCCGCGGAAGAAAAGATTGGGAAGCCATAGTTTTTATTTTATTGTATTTTTATTCCTATTTTTTTTTAATGTAAATAACGTATATAGGAGAGTAACAAGTTAGCTGATATTGCTACATATATAGTTTTGAATTGTGGTATACGAGTGCAGTATTTTGGGGGAAAAAAAGAAGAAGTCATGTTTGTGTTTTGTTTATATATATATATATATATAGATATACAATTAAACTCCAACGAGGACATTCTTAACTTTTATACAATAAGACTCCAGATATATATGGAATAATCTATATATATTTTGGTAAATATTTATTTTTGGGTGATATTTTATGTGATTTCTCTACAATTAATTTCTAATAGAAGGATATGATTGAGTTTTGATAAATATAGATTTGTGGAATTATCTATATTTATTTATTAATTAAAATGTAAAATCTTGCTTCAATTGGCATAGCTATAACTCCCTGTTGCATATATTATTTTATATTCATTTGAATATATATGGAATAATCTATATATATTTTGGTAAATATTTATTTTTGGGTGATATTTTATGTGATTTCTCTACAGTTAATTTCTAATAGAAGGATATGATTGAGTTTTGATAAATATAGATTTGTGGAATTATATATATTTATTTATTAATTAAAAAGTAAAATCTTGCTTCAATTGGCATATCTATAACTCCTTGTTGATATTTTTTTGATAAATGTCAGTCTATTTGAAAATGGTTGATGAAATTGAGATTTGAAATTGTGGAATATATATTTATATGTACATGGGTCAAATGAACAAATGGTGATATAATGATATTGGGTGTATAATGAGATTGGTGTACCATATAATACTGGTGAGTATATTAGATATTGAATATCAAATATGACTATAATACATATTTAATCATCCTTTACTGCAGAAAATGATGATGAGATCTTACCACGGTGCCTTTATGATGCTAAAGATTCGCGATAAGCTTGCCCATATAGAAACACTCTTTTGCACCACTGTACATGCCATATCGATATCTTGAACCCTACCTGCAAAACAACAAGTAACGTAAAGATCCTTAGGGCAACTATGTGGTGCTGGCCAAAGACACTTCAATGTATAAGTTAGTAAGAGTATTTTGGATGCAAAAGAGCTTTTTATAGTTACTATGAATGGTGTACCTATGGAATGAACATAATGAAGCTTTTATATCCTTTGGCACTAGATTTTCAGGCGGAAAAGGAAACTAGCTCATAAAATGGGCTGGACCATAGAGCTATATTTCAGGAAAGGAAGGTTTTCACATGAATTTAGTTAAAACGATGTCGTATTGAGATTACATGCAAGAGTCCACTCAAGGAGAGATCTTTCTTCATGTCTTGGACATATGTCTCGGTCGTTTTGAGGAATAAATACACTATACCCTAGAGATAAGATCTTATGTAGGCTGAGAGGTTAGCTCGTCAACTACAATCGAGGCTCATCAATTTTGAGAATGAAATGCTGAGTAGGTAATCGAAGACCCCCAAATAGACTAATATGTCTTGGCCAGTCTAACTTTCACATTACAATAGTGAGCAATGTCTTAGCTATTAAAATAGGAGTATCATAAAAAACCAAGAATGACTAAGACTAAGCTATTCCATGTTCGTAATATTAGTGTGATGACTAGTGTGGGTGAGTGCGGGGCATTGCCAGTCTACTTTATACCCAATCCCACATCGTCCAGGTGTAGATCACGGGATAATTCAAATTTATAATAATCACTCTCATAATACCGAGGCTTTTTCAAAGCGGTTGGTTTAAAAGTTCGAAACAACTCCCAAGTTAAGCGTGCTCAGGGTAGAACAATCTTAGGATAGATGACCTCCTGAGAAGCTCAAAATAAAAAACCCAATATCAAGAGTGGTTGCTAAGTTGGGAAGAATATTAGCAGAGAGTAACAGATTCACCAATGGAGGCAAGGTGTTACAAATAGTATTAAAGCTTATACTCAGCTGAAAGTATGCTAAAGAGGACACTGGACCATAGGTTGGTGGATTATGACGATTAGTATGGGTAGGTGTAGAATACTGGCAGGCTATCTGGTATTCAATCCCATATTACCTGGGTGTAAATCAAGGGATGATTCAAATATAATAATAGTCATTCTTATAACAGACTCAGGGGTGAGTTTGACTTTTATAACTGCTTTGGGAGGTGGATTTTGATGACCAGTATGGGTGGGTGCGGAGCACTGATTCGCTAGTTAGTGTCCAATCTCACATGGTCCGAGTGTAGATCAGGGATGATTCAAATGTAACAATAGTCACTCTCATAATGCTAAGGCCTTTCAAAGTGATTAACTTCGGGGTTTGAAATAGTTTCAAAGTTAAGATTGCTTAGGCGAGAGAAATTCTAAGATGGGTGAGCTCTTGGGAAGCTTTAAACAAAAAACCCTATACCAAGTGCGGTAGCTAAATTAGTGATAATATCGACAGGTAAAGAGTGACAGGTCCGCCAATAAAAGTGAGGTGTTACAGTTAGTTACCCTTCCAAGGCACAACTATGCATTAGAATATGGATTCGTTAGACATGATGAATCATACCTCTACAATTAGCCCTCCCTCCCCATCAAATAAAGAGTTCACTTGAGGGAGAAGTTAGAGAGAGATTCCAAGATAAGATTTGGTTGTGATGCGAAGTCCCACATCGGTTGAAAAGGGGAATGAAACAGTCCTTATAAGTGGGTGTGGATACCTTTCCCTTGTAAGGCCTTTTAAAATCTTGAAGGCTCGGTTGTAAGAGGATTCCTCAGGTCTAAAGAGGACAATATCGCATGTGGGTGGTCTGGACTGTTACAGATGATATCAGAGCCGATACCCGGGCCAGTGGGACTGGCAGGTGAAGGGGTGGGATCCCTAACCCGTGTGAGGCCTTTTAAAACCTTGAGGGTTGGATTGTAAGAGAATTCTTCAGGCCCAAAGAGGACAATATAGAATGCAGGTGGTCTGGGCTGTTATAGATGGTATCAGAGCCAGTACCCGGATCGGTGTACCAGTGAGGATACTGGGCCCCAAGAGGGGAGGATTGTGAAGTCCCACATCAGTTGGAAAGGGGAACGAAACACTGCTTATAAGTGGGTATAGATACCTTTCCCTTGCGAGGCCTTTTAAAACCTTGAGAGCTGGGTTGTAAGAGGATTCCTCATGTCCAAAGAGGACAATATCACATGCAGATGGTATGGACTGTTACAGATGGTATCAGAGCCGGTATCCAGACCAGTGGGACTGGTAGGTGAAGGGGTGGGACCCTTAACCTGTGCAAAGCCTTTTAAAACCTTGAGGGCTGGGTTGTAAGAGGATTCTCAAGGCCCAAAGAGGATAATATCGCATGCGGGTGGCCTGGACTGTTACAGTGATTTCAAAAATTTCCATCATTTCACCATCAAAATTATCTGATACATTAAACACAATAGTGAAGATATGTGACAAACTATTGCAATCCTTGAAACTTGACAGCTATTACCCTTTTTTCACATCAAGAGCCTTTTGATCAAAGTCATTGTTGCAAAATTTGCATCTACAAACTCAATTGTCAAAATTTGGCTATGAATTCTTTCATGCTTTCTTTTCTTCCCATTTTATCTTCTTCTCCATTTTCACTTTGCAAAGATCAAATAAAATTCTCTGTAATACTTTCTCTAAACCACAGAAATTCTTCAAAAAGTCCCTCATTCTCTATTCCTATTACCAAAATTGATCAAAAAATGTGCTTGACTTACCAAGATTAAACCGTCGGTGGCATTTTGAGTTGGATTTCTTCCTCGAAGTTTTCTTATTTGAATGTACACTCCATTTAAAAAAACTCTCTTGTGTGTTCGTTAAAGTGCTTCATTATTCCTTGTTTCCTTGGTTAGTTTTTGCTTTTCAATCCAATAGATTTTTGAATTCCTTTCAATTTTTGTTTGCATATTTCTTTTTAATTCTTGCTATTAGATAACATTAGGTTTCTGGACAAACCATACTTTTTGCCCTTTTTTTTTTTTTTTTTTTTTTTTTTCTCTCTCAGACATACTTACATTCGATAGCTATGTCTTCTGGAATTGAAAACAGGCTATCACAAATGTAACTAATCAAAACATTTCTTTTAAGATATTAGGCCAATAGGAGAGTTTGAGCTTTAAAAAATCAAAATCCTTTGCAGATAAATGTACGTTGGTCTGGAGAATTAGAGCCAAATATCTAATTCCTCGTAAGGATCCTAGGTTTGTAAATAAAACTAAGGCTATAGAGGCCAAGGAATGAATGGTAGCTGAACTGTTGAGAGAAGAGCATATGGCTGACCCAATGGAAGGATTAGGGTTGGTCTCTTCTTGCCATAACCTTGCCTATTGAGCCTCGTCACTAAAAGAAAGGCTACGCAAAGAAGGAACTCTCTTTTTATTGGTTGACCATTGACCACGGCAAACTGCTAAAGATTGCCAAGCTATACAAATTATACCAGGTTGACTTGGAAGCTCATGGCAAACATGAATTTGCCTTTCCCCAAAAGTGGGTTGGATGTGTCTCAATGAGATTTCCTTCAAACTTGGTCTTCGCTATACAAACTCTCTCTTTATTTGTCTAATCCATCCTCTCTTACTTCAACCTCTCTTTAGCATAAGTCATGCTCAACTGTTGGAGAGTTTTGATTGGTCTTTGCATCCTGACCAATTGCCATGGCCTTAATCTTTCTATTCCCATCTTCCTCATTACTACAAATTGCAAAAGAATTCCAACGAGAGTCATAAGTACCAATTGATTGCCTGACTTGGCATGATGTTATTGTTGGAAATCTCATCCTCTGATGAAAGATGGCAAACAAAGTTCTTTTTTGTCAGAAGATCATAGGGTTAGATTGATTTCGATCCTAATTCAGATTCTATACTTATCCGAAGCACTTGAAATCTTAATTTTGGATAGAATCTTCTCTAAAAATGTCTGAGCCTTAGAAATTTTCTTTTTAAATTATCATTGCATTTCCCGTTTTCAAATTACCAACTCAATAAAAAGCCGAGATCTTTCTCCCAATCAGAGAAAGATACGATAAGCAAGCTTCACACCCTCGGCTTTTCTAGCATCTCTTCAATAGAGGAAGAAGATCAAATTAGGTTAGTCATGGATCAAACTATGAATGTGTCTGAGATTGACAAGACTATGGAGGCAACAAGGGTTGGTGAAACTAATGATGCTAATGCTGAAAAGTTGGGAGAAATAGCAAATAATTGTTAACCTAACCTCCAATGTGGATTCGCTAGCCAAGCCTTAATCCTTAAGTTTATGGTTGACTCACTGTGGTAGACCAGCCAAATCACTATCAGCTTCCTTCATGTATTTCCCATTTTTATAAAAATGATATATCTAACTCCATTTTTTTTTGCGAGTTGTCATTTAACATTCACCAGCTAAGATTGACTACATTTGACTACAATTATTAAGCAAGTCACAGAGAATATATTTGTTTTAACGAGTGTATGACTAGCCAAAATGGTTGAGAGAATACTAATTGTCACCAGAACACTAATCTCCCAGATCGAGGAATTCCCAAAATTCAGAACACTAATCTCCCAGATCCAAGAATTCCCAAGATCTAAATTTCAATTAAGTCGAGATACAAAGGAATGATCAAAGGGATTGGCCTTCGCGACCGAAGGACTCTGTTGGTTCCCAAATGACTAGTACAAAGGAATGATCTGGGATAAACTTTCGAGATCCTAAAGAAATATACAATGAGGTTAAATCCTATGAAATGCACTTTTGAAGTCTTGGTTGAAATGTTCGAATACATAGTTAAGCAGAAAGGAATAGAAGTTAATCCTCATCAAATCAGTCTTTGATTAAGGTTCCATTTTTTAGGAGCAAAAAAGAATGTATAATGCTTGACTCCGAAGAGTCGTGACTTTGAGTATACTCATTTCTAATTTTTTTGATAAATGCCATAAATTCTTTAAATTGATAAATAAATGTGAAAAAGCATTCCATGAGTTAAAAGGGAATCTTAGATCACCTTCATTGTTAGTAATGCCAAAACTAGGAGATGTGTTGCAACTGTATTTATTTGTCTTAGATCAAATGGTTAGTTTGATGTTAACAAAGACTTAAGGAAAAGAGCAAAGGCCAATTTTCTTCATCAACAAGGCATTATTAGATGCTTAGATACTCAATACAGTATGATGAAAAAGTTAGTTTATGCTATCGTTATATGTTCTCGGAAGTTAAGATTGTACTTCCAAGGCCATATCGTTTAGGTGGCAACAAGTTTCATTCTTAAGACAATAATGCGTAAGTCAAACTTAATAGAAGATTGGCACCTTTAGCAATAGATTTTGGAGAATTCACATGAAATATATTCTTTGGATGGCTATGAAATCCAAAATATTATCAATTTCATTGCTGAATTCACAATTGCTGCTGAGGAAGCCAAAGAGGAAGTGCAGGAGTTTAAATTTGAGTGGATTTTATATGTTGATAACACATCCATTGTTCGAGGAAATGGTGCCGAAATACTTTTCAAGAGCCCAAATGGGGACTTAGTGATTCACATTTCGTGCATTAAATAATGAAGCAAAATATAAAGCTTTGATTACAGGACTTAAGCTCGCCTTAAAACTTGGATCTACATCTTTAAAGGTGTTTAGCAACTTTTAGTTAGTGGTCAATCAAATCATTGGGAATTATGTAGTCTAAGATCCAAACATGATGGCTTATCTTAATAAAAGGAGTTGATCCATAATTTTGAGAAAGTAGAACTCCAGCAACTACTAATGGATAAGACCAGCCATACTGATGCCGTAGCAAGTATTACCTTATTCATGCCATTGGCTGAGAAGAGATCTATACTAGTAGAAATGTTATCCAAGGGAGTATTACTAGGGAAAAGAGAATTATGAATGTGGAAAAAGGATGAAAAAAGCTGAACTAGAGAGTTCATCGACTACATTATAGATGGAATTCTTCGTTTGGATAAAGTCAGAAGCGAGAAAGTTAAAGATAAGAGCAATAAAGTATTTCATGATTGGAGATAAGGTCTATAAAAGGTTGTTCTTAGGACCTTTGCTTAAGTTTGTCAGACCAAAATCAGACTTTAAAAGTGATGGTTAAAAGGCATACAAGACAATGTGAAGAGCACTTAGAAGGAAAAGCAATGGCGAGGAGAATAATGTTACAAGGATTCTATGGGCCCATAGTATTAAAAAGTTTCAAGGGTTATGCTAAAGGATGTGAGAAATATCAAAAGTTTGCTCCAATCCATCATGTACATTCCAATAAGCTCACATTCGTCTCGAGTATGTGGTCATTCATTCAATACGACCTTGACATCATAGGACCTCTTTCCATAACACCACGACTAAAGAAGTTCATATTAGTGGCAATAAACTATTTCTCAAAATGGGAGGAGGCGGGAGCTTATTTTAATATCAAAGATGTCAATGTTGTGCAATTTGCCTAGAAGAACATCTTTTGTAGATTTGGACTTCCAAAGGTTACCATCTCTGATAATGGATCTCAACTTTTCAGTTCAAAATTTTATGACTTTTGCTCCAAGTGGGAAATTAATATCAAATATTTGGCTTCGAGACAGTCATAAAAGAATGGAAAAGCTTAGGCAACTAATAAGACCATCCTAAAATACTCTAATGAAATAACTTGAACCAGCAAAGGGCAAAATGTGTTGAGGAGTTTCCTGGAGTGCTTTGATCTTATAGGACAACTGTTAAAGCTACGACAGGTTGCATGCCTTTTCCATTAGTATATGGAAATGAAGCTATGATTTTTGAACTAATGGAACTTTAGAAGAATTCATATGAGCAATTGATGAAGCAATCTTTGAATGAGGTTGAGGAAGAAAGGGAAGCATCGACTATCTAACTATCTCAATATTGGTGACTTGTAGCTTGATATTATAATACTGGTGTAAAGACTAGACAATTTCAGGTTGGCGATCTTGTGCTTAGACAGGTTTTTCAAAACACTTGAATGTCGGCAAATTAAAACCTAGCTGGAATGACCTTTACTGAGTCACATTGATCGTTATAACTAGCACCTATAGACTACAAGACATGAAGGAAAATGATGTTCCTCACAATTGGAACTCTAAGAACCTCCGGATCTACCATATCAACTCCTTTTTTGATTGATGTTTTAGCATTACATAGCATGAAAAGTTTAGTTTTTGTTTTATTTTTGAAGGAGGACTAAAGGTATACTAGCATGACCTTTAGATTAAGCATTCACCTTAATACTTTTTATGCCATATTAGTTTGACATTCATTTCATCCATAATTATATATACATATATTGTTGGGTCAAACATAAAAGAATTATATGTTTTATTTTTTCTTTTACTTTTAAAAATAAATTTACTATTTATTTTTAATTTTTTTAATTTTTGCTTTTCAAAATATTTGACAAAACTTTTAAAAACAAATATTCATTTTGACAATGTTTTTTGTCACATTAGTTTGACATTAATTCCACACATTAACATTGAAGAGCTTTTTTTTGTTTTTTGTTTTTTTTTCTTTCTTATTTTTAAAAAGTGATCATGTTACTTACATAGATTGTTAGTTTTTCATTATTCGTATCTCCGGATATGCTCTAAGGTCAAGATCCAAAATATAATAAACTTGGGTTAAGAATTGGATATGGTTAGTTAAATTAATTTATAATAACAGAAGCCTAAAACATTTTTACTACAAATTAGCTTGCCTTAACTAGTAATGACAATGGAGCATGGCAGGGTGGAGTGGGGCTAAGGTGGCCTTTCCCTCTCCTTATCCCGGACCATTGCTAGTTTGTATACTTTGCCCCCTCCTATTTCCTTGGGGAGTTGTCCAGGGCAGAGATTTTTTTCGTGCTTATGGTTGTACCGGTAAAGCCATCCAGTGAGTTGTTGTCTTGGATTTGATTTGAATGAAATGGAGTCTCTAAGAGAGTTCGATGTGGTAGGAAAACCTCTCCTTGTCCTTCCTTTGGTCACGGAGCATACAAGTCTACCCAGAACAACGATTAAAATTTCTCATACCCGCAGGGACCGGAACCCGTTGATAACATTGTCATCTCTATTCATAGCCAAAACTATGTTTTTTAGTGGTTTAGCCGCTAGTTATTATGTTATACTAAAATTAATTGTTATAAGCTCAGTCAGTTAAGTATTTTAATCAATCATAATATGGCTACAAATTTACTTCTTAGCTATAAAAACTTTTAGCTTTTTTTTTTTTTTTTTTGGATAGCGTTTTATAGAAACTATAAATAATTTTGATTAACAGAATTGAACTGTTTATTTGAGGTGAGTTTATCTTGTTCTCTACCCCAAAAAAGATGTAGAATTTTCCTTATTCGAATATAATTAAATTTTAGAAATATGAAAAGTGTAATTCTTGAGTGACAAAATTTTTTTTCTAAAATTTTAATATTCAGTGATTTGATATCTTTTTAGCAGTTTTATCTTTTATAAATATATAACAATATCCATTTAATAATCATTAATAAACTAACACTTAATTAATTATCAAAATTAAAATCTTTTCCCAAAAGATATCAAATTTGATCAGCTTCATGTTCGGTGCATATGACTCTCGTATAGGTATACATTAGAAGTATATTCCTTGTTGAAAAATAAAATAATTGTTGTAGAGTATCCATCAAAACAACGGGAAAATTACAGATTGGCACCTTGGCGTTTGGGGTTGACACAATTTTGGGCCTGGAGTTTTGATTTTAGTGATTTCGGCTTTGAAGTTTCAAAATTAATGCAAATTGATCCAAAATGTAATGGGGCTATTAAATTTGATGATAGTGACATCAGCATAATATCATATTAACGTCATATTCATCTTTTAAAAACTAAAAAAATATATTTGCTACTTTTTTATTTTATAGTGATGGTTTTTTATTTGGAAGATTGGATCCATTCTTTTTTTTTATTTAAATTAGAAAACCCACAATCTTAATTCAATATTTTTGGAACTAAAATTAAACAGAAAAATAAAAATTTAAATTTTAGGTCTAATAAAAATAATTTTTTTAGACCTAAAACTAAAAATAATTTTTTATGCCCAAACACAACCCCCCCCCACACACACACACAAAAACCCAAACCAAAACAACCAAAAACGCACACACACAACCCCCCCAAAAAAAAAAAAATGAAGACCAAAATACCAAAATAAAAAGTAGATCAAAAATTACAAATTAAAAATAATTTTTTTTAAAAAAACTAAAGGGTTTTTTTACAAAAATTGGAAAAAAACATTTGTTATTTTCTCATTATATATTTATAGTTTTTTTATTTGAAAAATTGTATCGATTTCTTTTTTATTTAAATTAAAATACCCACAAGAATGATTAAATATTTTTGGATCCAAAATTAGACCAAAAATAAAAATTAAAATAAAAATGATTATTTTTGGTTAATAAAAAGCCAAAAATTCAGAATATTTTTTTATGCCCAAACCCCCCCAAAAAAAAAAAAAAAATTAGACCAAAATACCTAAATAAAAATTAGACCAAAAAATAAAAAATAAAAATAATAGTTCTTTTGGTATAATTTTATTTTTTATTTTTTGTTTTTTGATCTAGTAAATCAATTCATGCCAATGCCATAATTCATTTTTCAGAAACAAAAATAACTTTAACAAATTAAAAAAATAAATTTGTTATTTTTCCATTTTATAAATGAAAAAAAAAAAAAAGATCCAATGGTCTAATTTTTCCATGCTTGAAACATTTTTAGGTCAAAAAAATTATTTAATCAGGATTGTGAATTGGTACTTTTATTTAAATAAAAAATGAATATATACAATTTTTCTCAATAAAAATCTATAGATATAAAATGGAAAATAACAAATATATATATATTTTCATTTTTTAAACTTTTTTATTTATAAAAATGAACTATGATGTTAGTACGATATCATGCTAACCAGTTTACTAGTATACATTAATTTTGAAACTTAAAGGCCAAAATTACTAAAGGGAAAACTTCAAGGAAAAAATCTCATTAATTTCAAACTTCAGAGTAATAAAGTTCAATTTTTTCAATTAAAAATATTAATAATTGTGGTGGAGCCTTTTGCAATTTTAAAAAAAAATTATAAAGTTGTAACACCCCGTACCAAAAATACACATGATTAAACAAGTTTGAACAAGTGAACAATATATGGATTCAAGTTGACTTTTTCAATAACCAATATTTTTTATTTGACTGAGATACCATGGTGTAGATCTCGTCGATACGAGTTTATAGACTGGCGGCATGCCAAATTCGGAGTTACGGATAAAAAAGTTATGGTTCTGAGAAGTTTTAAGCATAAGTTTTAAATCAGTGTCCAAGCTAGTCCCCAGTTTTTGTCTGTTAGTGACCCAAGGTTTTATATAAGCTTAGGTAAGCGTGTCAAATAAGAAACAAAGCCCAAAATACCGATTTCTTCCCCAAAACCCGAGAAATTCTCTCCTCAGACCCGTGGATCCAAACTGGGTCGTTTCGACACGTTTACTATCGAATCGGATCACCGCCGTTTTGCCCATTTCCGGCCAACCACCACTTACACGCACCATCCAACTAGAAAGGTCACTTGAAGGCGAGCTTAGTCGTGAAATTTCACGGCAAGAAGTGGCTGGACTCGCCCAGATCGGGCCGGCAAAATCCCCAGTGGCTGGCAAGGTGGGTCGCCGAATTTTCTCATTTCTCGGCCATTTTAGGCCAATCCATACATATTTTCCACTATTTTTGACCCCTCTGAACTCATTTCCGGGGTTATTTTGTCCAGATTCCTCATCGTTTGAAAGATCTAACAATGGGAAGTTCGGCCGATGCTTTAATAGTGTTTTTGGGCCACCGGATGAAACTTTGGACCAAGGTGAGCAAACTGATGAGTTCCTTGTCTCTTGGGCTTTCCGTCAATATAAAGTTTATAAATTTTGGAGGTCATTTGATAATTTTTCTATTTTTGGATTAATTAATTAATTTTCAGATAAGTTGGGGACTGTGTTTGGACAAAATTGATCAAATTAGTTAAAATTGGAGTTGAATTAGTGAAATTGGATATTATTAGGACCCACTAGGTGGATCAATTTTGAAATATTAGGCTTCGGATGAAAATCTCCAATTTTGGGTACCAGATCCTAAGGACACGCGGTATAATTGGACTGTCCGGTGTCCAATTTATGCAATTTTGTAGTACCGTAAATTATTTTGAGACATTTGGATTATACAAGTGTCTCTGGTTTGGTCGTTTGGAGCCTGAGGAATATTTTATTATATTACAGACACTCGAGTTGAGTTTGGAGGTGATCCTATAGAGAATCAGACGTGAGCATCTACAGTACAATGAGTGGTTGTTAGTTTTAAAAATGTTTTGGGTATATAGTATAATATATATATGTGGTTTGATTATTTTACTTATACCTATCGTTTGATTTGAATGTTCATTCTATGGATGCATGAGGATCTGCTTTTATACATATGTGTTATCATTTTATATGACTTTTATCAATATTTTAAACGTTTGGCAATTCTAATTAGTTCATGAATGAACTTGTGGTATTTAAATATTTTGGTATTTGAATTGAGGTTTTAAATCACTTTGGAAATTAATCGATTTGAGAAGGCATATTGAAAATTATATGATTTTAAGCATGATCAAATATTTTATAAATTTTTAGATGCTTAAAATCGGTTTATGGTGAATATATTTCACTGTGGTATTTTCTTATTTTAGTTAGAAATAATGATTTGAAGTTTTTTTTTGAAATATTTAGACAAGCGGTTGAGCGTGAATATTAAATTATGATTTATGATACAGTAGGGTACTGTATCGGTTATTTTAAATTGATGTATCGCATAGTACCAGAGTTTGGTTCAGTATTATATTACAGCGCGTTGGGTTTACCACAGTATCGTAAGGTTGGTTTCATCCAACGGTTATTTATTATTACCACGGACTGTGAGGGCGGGTTTATCCGATGGTTTATTATTATTACCATGGTGCCGTGAGGTTGGTATCATCCAACGGTTTATTAGTGCCACGGACCGTGAGGTTGGGTACGTTCCGACGGTTATTTATTATTTCTACGACACCGTTCATATATTGAGGGTCGTGAGGTAGGTGTATCCCACGGTTTGCAGATTGGTACATAGTATGGTACATTGTATATGTTTGTATATATTGTTGATTTACAAATATTGTGGTGATTTCTGCATTTTCATATTTATTTGGTGGAACTGTATTTATTATATTTTATGCTCAAATGTTTATATCTTGATTTGAGACATTTCATAATATTACAATGATCGTTCATTCATACTTTTGAGCATCGGTTTTTATAATATTAATTGGGGTACAAGTTTGGGTTTTGTGAAATGATTTTTTTAAACGGAAAACTTTTCAAACGAGTGGAATAAGAGGTCTTGAGAGAAAGATTTTTCAGAAATAAATCATTATTTTTCTATTATAATATACCACTCACTGAGATTTCTTTATCTCATGTTTTATTGTTTTAAATTCGTTCCCCTAGGCCCAGGCAGCTTGTAGCAGTCTACCTCACGCACAGCTTATCGTTTTGTTCCTTCCACGACGGCAGCCGTATTTATCTTTTCTTTATCTACTGTTATCTTTTGGATTTATTTATTATTTATTTGTACTCTTAGACTTCGTTGATACTCTTAGAATGCTCTGATTTTAGATATGGGACTCAGTAGAGACTATGGTAATTATGCATATAGTTATGGCTTGTAGTACAGTAGACCGGTTGTAGACTTTATGCTGTTGTGGATTTATTCATTTTTTTTATATATACATATTGAGGTATTATTATTATAGCTTGCGTTAATTGTCCACGTTTTAAGATGAAGTTCCATTGGATATTTTCTAAGGACTGTCCAGTGGGACTTTACTAGGCGGGGCCACCCGGGGAATCCTAGGAAGGTTCCCGGAACGGATCCTGTCAAAAGCCCCTATAGTTGACCGATATTTTGGGCTCAGAGTGGTATTATATATAATATATACAAGCTGATTAGATGAAGAAGGATACAATTCAATAAGAAGTTGGTTAATTGGTGCTTAAATTGAATCTTATTTGGTCAGGCCGGGACTAGTACCTAAAATTTCGGCATCTGACTCCAAAATTAGAAGAATAATGTTACAAAAACGATTTTATTCAATAAAATATGGCGAATGCAACCAACAATTAATATGACAAAGAATAATTTTATAACCAATTAATATTAGTTTGCATGACCCGCATATTTTATAACCATATTTAATTATTAATTATTAATTATTATATTTTATAGATCTACCGAATAATATATAGACAGATAAAACATTCTTATCAAAATAAAAAGGAGTGCCTCTAAACTGGAGGTATGTATTTTCCGAAAAGAAAAAATGACAAATGTTCAATGATCTAAAGCACAAACTAAATACAAATATAATTTATATTAAAAAAATGAAAAATATAATTTGCCATACAAATAATAATAGAATATTGTTATATTATTTGTCACGCCCATTGTTGCCCCTGTATTATTGAAATTAGAAATAGCTAGCAATTTGATTTTCTAAGACATATGGAAAATCATGTCTAGGGGGATTGGTCAGATCTTCTCTCGGTCCACGCATACTTTCACCCATGTGAGAACCAATTGACTAGTTAGTTATTTATCTATTATTTATTATTTTATTATTTTTTCAGCCATTCTTTTTTTTCTTTTGAATAGAGGAAAATTTTTAGGAACATTGACAACTAAACACTTCGAACTTTATCGGGATTGACACAGTACATCTTAAATTTTTTTTTTCTGATATTGTGCACCCCAAATTTTCTTTTCGCTTACATCATTGGTCCTTTCGTAAAAAATGCTTAACGGAATGATCAGATGAGGATAGATCGGGTAATTTCACATACTCTTTTTCTTCTTCTTCTTTTTCATAAACACCACCAAATCTGAACCCCAATCTGATACAGAAGAGAGATCCTCACAGGTATCACTAAAATTGATCTTCTTGTTCATCACTGCAATTAATCATATTTTTTATCCCTTATTATTTTGCTTTCTGCCCATGAAACCTACTCAATCACATAGGGATTTCCATCTCCAAAGCACACCTCGATGCTCTCTCTCTCTCTCTCTCTCTCTCTCTATGTTTCTCACACCCATGGAAGTTTCCCACTTGGGAAGGCAAAGAATACAACCAAAAAATAAAAGAACAATTTTTTTTTAATAATTAGAAAATATAAATTATAAAGAAAAAAAAAAAGAAACAAAACAAAAATTGCCTTGATATGGACGTTTTGGTAGCAGGAAGGAAAAGAAAGAGAAGGTGAAAAAAAGACTAGGAAGGTGGCATTTTTCTCTTTTTTGGTTGTATTTGTGTAAGCGTAAAAGAAGAAAAAGAGATCTAAGAGTTTGAATTTGGAATTTGTGTGCAATGGGGAACAAGTTTTGCAAGAAAGAAGAAAAAGAAAAAGACGAAGGAGAAGAAGAATATGTGAAATTACTTGATCTATCCTCGCTTAATTAGCACGTGCACAGCACATGATCATTCCGTTAAGCATTTTTAACAGAAATACCAACGGTGCAAGCGAAAAAGAAATTTAGGATGCACAATATCAGAAAAAAAAAATTTAGGATGTACTGTATCAACCCCAATAAAATTTGGGGTACTTAGCTGTCAATATCTCAAATTTTAATTAAGAAAGATCAGTGAACAAAGAAAAGGAACAAGGGAACCATTGTGATAAAATCCTATAGTTGCAACCAAAAAATGACAATAGCTCATTATAAAACCAATTAGAATTTTGTTATTTGTTACCAAGCAAGACCTATATTAAGATGATAAATAGTTATTGGATGCAATTAATTATACTTGACTTTTTATTTAAAAAAAATGTAAAATAAGAAAGTTCACTCTTTTAGAATAGTCAATTAAATTTCCATTTAGTATATTTGTTTTACTGATAATAGTTACAAATACAAATATCAATTTTTTATTTATTTATTTATTTATTTTTTGTTATCAATTAGGATATGAAAGAGGATATAAATATGCTACCAAATATAGCATAAAAAATTTATTACAAAAAAAGAAAAAGAAATTTACATGAGAAAGTAGTACAATTTACCATAACTTGAACCCAAATGCATGCAACTTTTGTTGCCTGATGCAGTTTTATTTCCACTCTCAAATGGTAAAACGTGGGTAAAATTTTTTGGATCCTAGGTATAGCTAGAATTTTAATCCAGAACCATTCAACTTCTGTCGAATGATAGAGTCTAGTTCTTGTGCCATCTCAGCTGTCAAATGATCCATCCAATCTCCCACCTCACCTCTCCGAAAGTACGCCTTATTGTCCATCCCAGATGACAATTTACCGTTCTTGTTCACCTCCAATTGCTCAAAGTTTCAAAACTACACAACCTCAATATATCTTCCACCACACCATTTTCTTCCTCTTGTGGTGAAAATGGGCACCCAATGAACTCAGCTAACCTTCTCAACTGCAAAATGGGCTCCTCTTTCATTTCTTCAAACTTCATGAAAAGCACGTTTTCAGACCTTTCCAAGCTCTCCTTCCAATATCCCAACAAATGGTCCCAAAATGGCCCATATATACTCACCCCTCTACAGAACTTATCGAAGGACTCTTCAAGTGTATTGGTTCCCGAACCTGTTGGTCTCAGCTTATTTGTGAAATGCCACAACGAAACGAAAGTGTCTTATGGGTTTCTACACAAATAGACAATTTTACAAGCAGAGAGCTTGACAGATTCAGGAAGCGAAACATAGGGTAAATGGGTCGAAAACAGTCTTGGGGATGCCAAGGAAGTAAGATCAGGGAGTTGGTTTTCAAGGTATAGACCAATGTCCAAGAAAGGCACAAGCACATGGGGGTTGTTTTTGAGCAAAGGGTGTCTTTCGAGGTTTGGATAGTTGACACGGTTGAGTAGAGAGAATGCAATTGCTTTGAGCCATGTTGTACCTGATTTCAGATTGCTAACGAGGAAGATATCGTTATGCTTAGCTTGGAAGTGTTTCTGACATGAAAGAACTCCTGGCAAATGCCTCACGGAGTACCAAAAACCTACGTAATTGGGAGAAAAACAAATAGCAACAGAAACAAAGAAAGCGAAGAACAAACACACAGTTTACGTGGAAACCCTTGACGGGAAAAACCACGGGCAGGGAGAAGCAACTCCAATATCGAAAGATTTGTACAAGGTGAGCCAAATTTTGAGATACCCTAAAAACCCCAATGACGGCCGAACAAAAATACAGATATATATATAGTACAGAAGAAACCCTAAAATTGAACAGGTCCATACCACAGGGGCGCTGCCCCCGCACCCCCGTCGGGCTCAGTGGTGGGCTATGGTCTCGGACCGAAGGTCCGAGACCTCCGCTTCCACCACAGAGCCCCAAATTTTTCTCCAAAATTTAGTTTCACCAAATGGGTCGCACCGCGAGCTTTTCGGATAGGGTCAACAAAAATTCGGGTCACAAACTCTAACAATCTCCACCTTGACACGAATTCCATATAAGGAATGGAAAAACATACAAAACTCCAATCTTCGATAAAAGTTGCCATCCTCTTCCACAAAAACCCCTAAAGGCAAAGCTCAACAACAAACACCAACCAAGTCCAAGCAATGCTCAAACTTGGCTACTGGAAGTGCCTTGGTCATCATGTCAGCAGGATTATCATGAGTACTCACCTTGCTGACAACAATATCTCCACGAGCAATAACATCACGTACAAAATGATACCGAACATCTATATGTTTTGTCCTCTCGTGAAACATCTGATCCTTAGTGAGATAGATAGCACTCTGACTATCACAATTGATGACTGTACTCTCCTGCTCAGAGCTTAACTCACCTATCAACGCCCTTAACCAAATAGCTTCTTTCACCGCTTCAGCTATAGCCATATATTCAGCTTCTGTAGTTGATAGTGCAACTGTTGCTTGCAAAACAGACTTCCAACTGATAGAAGTATCTCCAAGAGTAAATACATAACCAGTAGTGGACCTCCTCCTATCAAGGTCCCTAGCAAAATCTGCATCAACATATCCACGTACACCCTCCTTACTTCCACCAAACTCTAAACAAGTGTTAGTAGTGCCTCTCAAGTACCTTAGAATCCACTTGACAGCTTGCCAGTGTTGTTTGCCAGGATTAGCCATATACCGGCTCACAACACTAACAGCATGTGCAATGTCAGGACGGGTACACACCATAGCATACATCAAACTACCAACAGCACTAGAATAAGGAACATGTGACATATACTCAATATCTCTATCCGACTGTGGTGACATATCAGCAGACAATCTAAAATGAGTAGCTAATGGAGTACTTACAGGTTTAGCGTTCTTCATTCCAAAACGCTCCAGAACTTTCTCAACAAAAGATCTTTGAGTCAAGAAAAGTTTACCTGCAGATCTATCTCTCTCAATCTCCATACCAAGAATCTTCTTTGCCGCTCCCAAATCTTTCATCTCAAATTCACCACTCAATTCTGCTTTCAATCTGTTGATATCGGATTTCTTCTTGGCCACTATCAGCATATCATCAACATAAAGCAACAAATAGATAAATGAGCCATCTTCCAACTTCCTAAAATACACACAGCTATCATATTGGCTTCTAGAATAGCCATGGCTAAACATAAACCCATCAAACCGCTTGTACCACTGACGAGGGGATTGCTTCAAACCATACAAGGACCTTTTCAACAAACACACATGATCCTCTTTTCCTTCAACCTCGAAACCTTCGGGTTGCTGCATATAAATTGTCCCCTCAAGCTCACCATGCAAGAAAGCGGTCTTCACATCTAGTTGCTCCAACTCTAAATCATGCATAGCAACTAGCGCTAACAAAGCACGAATAGAAGTATGTTTAACGACAGGGGAAAATATATCATTAAAATCAACTCCCTGTACCTGTGAATACCCCTTCGCTACTAAACGTGCTTTGTACCTCGCATCTTCAACACTAGGAATGCCTTCTTTCTTTTTGTAGACCCACTTGCATCCCACAATCTTCTTACCCTCTGGAGGTAATGCTAACTCCCAAGTGTGGTTCTTATGAAGCGACTCCACCTCTTCCTGCATAGCAATTAACTACTTTGCAGAATCCTCACATGAAATGGCTTCATGATAGTTGCAAGGATCACTGGGACTCTCGATCTCCTGTGCTGCAACACAAGCAAAAGTGACATAGTCTGCTAAACTAGAGGGCTTCTTGATCTCCCTGCGAGGTCTATCCTTGGCAATCGAATGCTCCTGCACCTCCTCAATTCTCTCTTCTTCCACATGAGTGGGTGTCTCAAATGGGCCTGAAACTGAACCATTCTGTGAAGTACTTACTTCCTCCACCCTAAACTCCACCTGCTTTGGCACACTGTCTGAAACAACGAGCTCCCCTTTTGGATGCAGCATTGCCATCTCATCAAACACAACATCCCTGCTAATCACAACCTTAGATGACTTTGGATCAGGAAGCCAAACTCTATATCCTTTTACACCCTGCGGGTAACCAAGAAATATGCCCTTCTTCGATCTAGGCTCAAGCTTACCATCATTAACATGAACATAGGCAGGGCATCCAAACACCTTCAAATCTAAATAATTAGCAGGTTTTCCAGACCATACCTCTTCAGGAGTCTTGCAATCGATTGCTGCCGATGGAGAACGATTCACCAAGTAGCAAGCTGTAGCAGCTGCTTCTGCCCAAAAATCCTGTGCTAACCCAGAATTCGACAGCATGCATCGGACTTTCTCCATAAGAGTTCTGTTCATCCGCTCAGCCACACCATTTTGCTGTGGAGTTCCTCTAACTGTGAGATGTCTAACAATCCCTTTGTTTCTACAAAACTCATTGAAAACACCATCACAGAACTCCAATCCATTATCTGTACGAAGGCGCTTCACCCTTCTTTCCGTCTGCTTCTCTACCAAAGCTTTCCATTGCTTGAAGATAGCAAATACGTCATTCTTGTGCTTCAAGAAATATACCCAGACCTTCCTGGAGAAATCATCAATGAAGGTCAACATATATCTGCCACCACCCTTAGAAGCAGTACGTGCAGGTCCCCAAAGATCTGAATGAATGTAGTCTAGAGTACCTTTGGTTTTGTGAATTCCAGTACTGAAGCTAACTCTCTTCTGTTTCCCAAACACACAATGTTCACAAAACTCCAACTTCGAGATACTCCGATCACCAAGCAAACTCCGTTTGCTCAACATCGCCAAACCTTTCTCACTCATATGGCCCAATCTCATATGCCACAAACGAGTAACATCCGAATCTGACATGGATACTTAAACAGCAGCCGACCCCATTACCACAGAACCCTGTAGCCTATATAATGTACCAACCAGGCTAGCTTTCATCACCACCAAAGCACCCTTCAGAACCCTCAAAACTCCACCTCCACCAGCAAAAGAACAACCAGACTTGTCCAAAGCAGATAAAGAAATTAAATTTTTAGACATATCTGGAACGTGACGTACCTCAGATAGTGTTCTGATAATTCCATCATGCATCTTCACCCTTACAGTTCCAATGTCGATGACACAGCAAGGATGATCATCTCCCATCAGCACAACACCTTTATCCACCGGAACATAAGAAGAGAACCAATCCCTATGGAGACAGATGTGAAACGAACAGGCTGAATCCAAAATCCATCCCTGCTTGCCCGAACTATCCTCAGTCACTGAATAAACATCTCCATCTTCAATTTCCTCATGTGCGACACTGGCTTCAGCATGTTCCTTACTCTTTTCATTATTGTTATTCTGAAGCTTACGACATTCAGTTTTGATGTGCCCCTTTTTCTTACAGTAGTGACAAATAAGGTTTCTGAACCTTGACTTCGATCTTGGCCGACTACCACCATTGTTATTTTGATCTCTAGATGATGTTCTACCTTTAACAATCAAACCCTCTCCTCCGGAACTCCCAAAATTATTGTTATCCGAACTGCTGGTCAACTCCTTATCAAACAACTCTTTAGAATATAAAGAAGCTTTCACGTCCTCCAATTTTAGGGTTTTATTACTGTAAATCAAAGTCTCCCTAAAATTTTTATACGATGGAGGTAAGGAACGCAGTAGCATTAGGGCCTGATCTTCATCATCATATTTAATATTCATGTTCGCCAGATCCAACAAAATAGTAGAAAAGTCATCTATGTGTGTTTTAATAGATGTACCTTCAACCATAGAAAGGGTGTATAGACGGTGCTTCGCAATCAGTTTCGTTGTGAGATTCTTTGTGATGTACAAAGATTCCAACTTGTCCCATAAGTCCTTTGTTGTCTTCTGATCAAGGACCTCCCTCAAAACTTCATTGGACAAGCATAGCTGAATGGTGGATAGGGCACGCTCATCAACCTCGGCTTTCTTTTCGGCATCCCACGAAGACGGCATCTGCTCCTTGCCAACCAACGCCTTGTGTAAACCGTTCTGTGTCAAAATCGCCTTCATCTTGACTTGCCACATGGAGAAACTCATGTTGCGCTCAAATTTCTCAATGTCGAACTTTGTTGCCATGATCGAAAGAAAAAAGAAAAGAACAAATTCCCAAATAGATCGACGCGGCTCTGATACCACTTGTTACTTAATTGGGAGAAAAACAAATAGCAACAGAAACAAAGAAAGCGAAGAACAAACACACAGTTTACGTGGAAACCCTTGACGGGAAAAACCACGGGCAGGGAGAAGCAAATCCAATATCGAAAGATTTGTACAAGGTGAGCCAAATTTCGAGATACCCTAAAAACCCCAATGACGGCCGAACAAAAATACAGATATATATATAGTACAGAAGAAACCCTAAAATTGAACAGGTCCATACCACGGGGGCGCTGCCCCCGCACCCCCTATCGGCTCGAGACCTCCGCTTCCACCACAGAACCCCAAATTTTTCTCCAAAATTTAGTTTCACCAAATGGGTCGCACCGCGAGCTTTTCGGATCGGGTCAACAAGAATTCGGGTCACAAACTCTAACAGTATTGGTTCCCGAACCTGTTGGTCTCAGCTTATTTGTGAAATGCCACAACGAAACGAAAGTGTCTTTTGGGTTTCTACACAAATAGACAATTTTACAAGCAGAGAGCTTGACAGATTCAGGAAGCGAAACATAGGGTAAATGGGTCGAAAACAGTCTTGGGGATGCCAAGGAAGTAAGATCAGGGAGTTGGTTTTCAAGGTATAGACCAATGTCCAAGAAAGGCACAAGCACATGGGGGTTGTTTTTTAGCAAAGGGTGTCTTTCGAGGTTTGGATAGTTGACACGGTTGAGTAGAGAGAATGCAATTGCTTTGAGCCATGTTGTACCTGATTTCGGATTGCTAACGAGGAAGATATCGTTATGCTTAGCTTGGAAGTGTTTCTGACATGAAAGAACTCCTGGCAAATGCTAACGAGGAAGATATCGTTTTTTTGTTTTTTTTTAATTTAATTTTTATTTAGTTTTTTATGGATAAAGAATGATATTTTATAGAAAAATATTGTTTATGTTTATTAATGAATGATCACCAATATGATCTACATGTCATATGACAATTTAAATTATTTCCATTAAAGTATTTATTTTTACGGTTTCAAATAAAAAAATTAAATATCCATATAAAAATTTACTACATAAGCTAGCGATTTTTATTTGTGATGATAAATAACAAACTATATTTTAGAAGGTACTCTAGCAATATTCTTCATCCATGTTATTTATTTATTTTTTACAAAAAAATCTATTATTACATGTACCATTAAATGAAGTTACATATATTTCTATAAAATATTGTGATAGTAGCAATAGAAATTGTGCAGCACCAAATAAAAATAATATAAAATATAAATAGAGAAGATTTGGCTCTTTATATATTTTGAGAACTAAATTAGCTTTTTATTAAAAAAAAATAAATTAAAAAGTGGTTCTGAGCTCATTTTTAGGTTTGACTCTTTAAAATAATAAATATGATACAAATAAAGAATCCTTTTAGGATACTATAATTAAGCTAAAAACATCCTTAATAAAAAAAATGATCTTTCTTGATCACTAAAAATATATTAAAAAAGAAAAAAAAAGTATTATAAATAAATATAAGATCTGTGAAACACTGGTAGGCTAATTATTAATAAGCTACCTGATATCCAATATTGCTTGAGTGTGGGACAATAATAGTTTAAATATAAAAATAATCATTCTTTTATCATGTATGATCTTTTCAAAATAGTTGTTTGTCGAACTCTAAGATTAAGTATGCTTTAATGGAAAGCAATCTCAGACCTATAAAAGCATTCTTAAGATAAATGACCTTTTAGAAAATTTAAACAAAACCACGCACATACTCAAATGAAAGTAATATCAGAATGGGTAAGATTCCGAGAAATTTAAATAAAATTCTAAAACCTATACTGTCTAGAATGCAATGTCAATTTTTTTTAAATGCATCCATAAATGTATTTGCATCATTGCATTTTTTTTTCTTTTTAAGTATGCAATGATGCATATATATATATATATATATATATATATATATATATATATATATATATATCTATATATTTATTGCACACACTGAATTAGGTACATTTGATCCTGATATGCACTTTCAATTTAAAATTATTTCTTTCTTAACATAACATATGTATACGGGCTGGTATATATTTATATACTATGAAGAATTGGTTCCATGAACGAAAATATTTTACAATTTATTGACAATTATACTAGTCATTAAATAGAAAAATGTTATTTGTTATTATTGGTTATCATTTATCAATAGGATTTCTATATCAAATAGGAATTTAAATTATTATCATTAGATGATTCATTTTTAAAATTTTAAATTAAAAAATAATATAATTAAATATACTAATTAAAATTTATCATATAAAATAATTACTGTCACCAATAATAACAAATAACAAAACTTTATCAAATATGGTTCATCTATGAGTTCATAACTATTTTGCTTAATAGATATTATAACTTGCAAAAATTTTTTAATCGCTATTTAATTAAAAATATCATTTATTTATTATTTCTTAATAAAGGTAAAAAATTTTCTCGAAGCAGAACTAGTTTAGCACATTTGTAAAAGTAAAAACACATATAGTAACACTGTATAATGAATACTTATGAGACTATGAAATATTATTAATAAAGGATTAGTTGTTTATCAGTGAGTGAATAATTTATTAATTTATTGGCAAATAAATATTTATCGATTTAAATAGAATATATTTATTTTTTTTGTCTTACCAAGACACATTTATAACTATTTATAAAAGGACATATTTGATGTATTTATAATATATATATATATTATATGTGCGTATAAAATTTTAAACATTAACATGTAAACATAGAAAAGTTAATATAAATATTCATTTACCCCCAAAAAATTAATGTTATATTTATTCAAAGGTACCATAAATATGATCTAGATGATAGTTATGTGTTACCAATTGTTTTTTCAAAAGAGGCTTTTAAGGTCATAATAATTTTAAATAATTATTTGCTATAAAAAAAAATCATATATAATGTATGTATATAAAAAAATAAAAAAAAAATTAGAGTTTGGTTTGGGTACAACAAATAAGCAAAAAATTTAGATTGATATTTTGGGAAAGAAAAAAAAAGCCAATATTAATATTAATTTTTACAAATTTAATTTATTGTAAATCTTAAAAGAATTCCTAAAAAAATATTCTTATTTTATATATTTAAAGAAATTGTTCAACATTTATTTATTAAAGTTTTATTGTACTTTTACTTGTTCTCATGCAAATTCAATAAATTCAAATTATTGATTATAATATATAATATTAAACTACGCCCATCTTTTTCTCTCTGTAGATGAAAAAACATCTTATTTAAAAAATAAATTTTAAGAGACAATATTTATTTAATCTAAAATTTTAAAAATTTTAAAAATATTTAAAAATTTATAGAGAAATTTAGATTTTAAAAAAATTTATACAAATTTAATAATATTTATTTATATTTTAATATATTTTATAAAAATTTATTAAAAATTAAATATTTTTAATTAAAATTTTTTAAAATTTACAATCAAAAAATTATTATTTTTAAAAAAAAATTTAAAAAATAATAAATTTTAATGAATTTAAAAATATTTTAAAAATAAAATTATAAAAAAAATTATTGATATAAAATTCAATCTTAACTTCAAAAATTTCGTTTGATTTTTATAAATTATTATAAAATTTATTGAATTGAATTCAATCAAATCTTTTAAAATTTATAACTCATTTTAAATTTATTAAATTTTATATTAAATATATTTTTTTTACCACAAATAAATACAAAATGTGCATATGTCCCCTCCACCCCTCTCTCTCTCTCTCTCTCTCTCTCTCTCTCTCTCTCTCTCTCTCTCTCTCTCTCTTGCGTAATAGACACCAATTAATAGACACCAATTATTTGCATCTCTCTCTCTCTCTCTCTCTTGCGTAATAGACACCAATTATTTGCAAATAATTAGGTACTCATAAGAGTCTCTCTCTCTCTCTCTCTCTCTCTCTCTTGCGTAATACAAACCAATTATTTGCAAATAATGTTATAGGTAATCATAAGAATGAATATTTTTAGAACTGTACCTCAGTTTTGGAAGATATGCTGACCAAAAAAGAAGATATGCCTTGTTTCTTATCGAAAATAGAAGATATGCTGACATGGCACAATCCATTGATGGCACCTTATTAAATATTTAAAAACTAAAAATCTATTTAAATAATTCATTATCTTTTGTATAATAATCTTTTGTATACGTCATATTATAATGTCTTCTAGAAGCTGAGTACGTGGATATGTTTTTCCGGTTATTTTAAAGTGTACCAAATAGTAATGATTCACGATGAATATCATAACTTAATTAAAATAGAGCAAAAGAACAAATTATTTATTTCAGCCAAAAAAAAAAAAAAAAAGGAACAAATTATTTAACATAATTAAACTAGATGTGTGGCTAATTAAATTTGGATGTTATATTTCTCAGGGATTTCTCGTAAATAAGCCACACATCTAGTTTAAGGGAAAAAAAAAAAAAAAAAGCCACACGTGTAGATTTATGCAATGATCGATGTATAGGATAAGCAATATTCAATTATTGAATAAGCTTGATAAAAAATAAATTATATTATTAATGTAATTTAATTAAATTTATCAGTTTTTAACATTTGGGTCGGGAGATTCAATAAATTCATTATTCTTGTCTAAAGAAGAATGGCTTTGCTAGTAAATTATCTCCAAAAAAGAATTGATTATTTAACTATAAGACTTTCCATATTCATGTTAAAGGGGCATGGTCATTAAAAGTTAGTAAATTCTTTTTTTGACTGCATTAAAAGTTAGTAATTAAGATTTATTAAAATGCAAATGTATTCAGTATTTTGTAAAAATATTATTAATATTTAGGATATTTAAAAAGTTATTGATTTGAAAAGATTTTAAAAAATAATAAATTTTAATAGATTTTAAAAAAAATATAAATTAAATATGTGCATTTAAAATCCTATTTCTATTTCAAGGATTTTCCAAAATTCTTATAAATTATATATAAAATTTAAAAAATTCTATAACAATTCATGAATTACTTTAAAATCTATCATTCTTTTTTAATTCATTATACTCTAATTAAATAAAACTTTACATAATCGTGATAAAGGGGTATAATTGAGTCAGGGTGTGCTTGGGCCAGATTAGGCGGGTTTTTCATTTTCAACCAACCAGAGCTAAATACATCGGGTTCAAGATTTATAAACCCAAAATTGATCAAGTCTTTAAAATACCCAAACTACATCGACAATATGATTTTCAGATTGGATTAGGTTGGTAGTCGACTTTTTATACGAGGCAAAAAAAACTTGTAGAAAATGGTAGAGAAACACAAAATTTATTAAACCCCATCTTTGTAAAAAGAAAGAGGGTTAGAGACCGAGAGAGGCGAGATTGGATATTAGAGATAATGGAAAAGATGAAAACTTGTAATAGGCCTGAGAAATGTTAATGGCTGCTTGAGGTGGTGTGGAAACGAAGTTGGGAGTGATTGAAGGAAAATTGATGCGGGTTGGCATGTGAAACAGGTTGAAATTTTAAAATTGAAAAGAAGTAATTGTAAAGGTGTCAATGCTTGTGAAAACGTGCAAAAAGTGGAAAGGGGAGAAGTATGAGGGTGCTAGCAAAAAAATATGTATTGAAATGTAAAAGCTTACAAAAGAAATGGAAATGCTTTATAATCGGTCGGTCGGTAGAGTTTAAAGTAAAAATTATACCAACTCGCTAAGCGACTGATTTATATCAGGTTGGACAGTAAAATAAACCTGCCAATCGATGAAAAACATATCAAACCCATTCATTGTACGTCGATTTGGGTTGATTTGGATGGGTTATTCAGGTCAGCTTATCTTTTGCACATTCCTAACTCTATGAAAACAGATCAATATTAAAAATTACTGTTTGTTTAGATAATAATTAAGTTTAAATTTCTCCCATCCTTAGTATTAAAAAAAGCGTGTAATTGAAAGTTCAACCATTTGAAAAAATTGATGTATTTTAAGTTTTTAACCCTCATTTTTCCTACTTTCACTATTTATCCCTTGATTATCATATTCATTTTTTTATTAATTAAAAAAAAAAAACACTTTCAAACCTACAAACTTTTTCGCACATCCTGACATTAAAAGTAATGAATGTGGATAATGTGATGAAGATTGTGATGAGTGTTTTTAATGAATTTTATTTGGGTTTTCATTTTGATGACATAGGTGGCTAAAGCAAAAATAAAGATACAGTAAAACCTCGATACGTTAATCTTCAATAAATGAATAATGTTGCTAAAGGGATAAAATTATTTGATATCCATTTGTATCGGTGTACTAAATGAATAAATTTGCTAAATATATAAAATAATATTTTTTTAAGATCTATTAAATATATAAATTAATAATTGATTAAACTCATAATAAATAAACAATCTATATAAACATTTACCATACATAATAAAAAAATTTACTTAATGGCTTTTATTTTTTTCCAATTTAGTTTTTTTTTTTCTCTCTAAACCTGCATTTAATTTTTTTTTCCAATATTTAAAAGAAAAAGAAATAAGATTTGAAATAATTTGCCTTTGCATTTATCAATGAGATTCTTCGCATTAGTTGATTTATGTTAAGGTTAAATTCTCTATGTTAATTACGTGTTCTTTATTTGTTGATTGAATAGTGATTAATCTCATGATTGTAGATTTAATCAAACTTGATTGACCTTTTCCTTTATTAATATATATTATAGTTAGTAAAACTATTTCACTAAAATAGTATAAAATTCTTTTTTAAATTAATAAATATTCATTTATTGATAAATCAATAAATTATTCATTTATCAATAAATTAATAATCTCTTTAAATGAATAATTTTTCAGAATCACAAATATTTATTTATAGAGGTTTTATTGTACTTTGTTTGGTTAGGTTTTTCAAATAGATTGGTAAGGGGTTCAAAATGGGTAGTTCAAGAGGTAGTTTTAAATGGGGTTGAGTTTGAAACGACATTGCTAGGCTTTGGATGTGGGGGTTTGATCTAACTTATAATTTGAAAGAATTCGAGAAATGAAATCCAACCTATGTGACAAGAATTGATTACTTTTTGGTTTTTTGCATCAATGTACATTGAAGTTTACCTTATTATAGTTTGTCTTACTTTTACTATTTTGATAAAGTATTCATGTTAGCTTAGTTGGGTTTCAAGCTGTACAGCTTGCTAGGTGGTTATTAAATTTAGTTAGTTACAAACCCTAGTTTGTTATTGTAATAATTCATACCAAAATACCCATGTTATACAAGTTTGATTGGATTTAATCAAGTGGACCGTATGTGGGTCCCATGTTGTTCTATTGTCAAGGTTTTGATTTGACGATATCATTGTATAAAGTTCATCATACGAGTTTATAGAATGGTGGCTAGCCAACTTATGAGTTTTTTTTATAAACAGTTATGGTTTTTGGAAGTTTTAAAAATATCAGTAAAATATTAGTATCCAAACTAGTTTTGAATTCGTACTTGCTAATGATCCAAGTTTTATATAAGTGCTAAGAAGCATGCCCAATAGTGAATAAATCACAAAATATGCATTTTGTCCCCCTAAATTTGAGAAATCTCTTTCCAAATCCATGGGTCCAAAATAGGTTGACCCGTACCCAATTTGAATGTCAAATGGGTCATCGTTGTTTTTGTCTTTTTTGGACACCACCCAGCTACATGCACCTAACCATCAAGAAGCCCATCCCACCATCGACAAAACCCATAAATTTCATGTGTAACATCCCGTATCAAAAATACACATGATTAAACAAATTTGACCAAGTTGACTAAGTTTGACCAAGTGAATAATATGTGGACCCAAGTTGAATTTTTCAATAGCCAATATTATTGGTTTGACTGAGGTACCATTGTATAGATCTCGTCGATACGAGTTCATAGACTGGCGGCACACCAAATTCTGAGTTACGAATAAAAAATTATGGTTTTAAGAAGTTTTAATCATAAGTTTTAAATCAGTATCCAAGCCAGTCCCCAGTTTTTGTCTGTTAGTGACCCAAGGCTTTATATAAGCCTAGGTAAACATGTCAAACAGGAAACAAAGTCCAAAATATCCATTTCTTCCCAAAAACCCGAGAAATTCTCTCCTCAGACCCGTGAGTCCGAACTGGATCGTTTCGAACCGTTTGCTGTCGAACCGGGTCACCGTTGTTTTGCCTATTTCTGGCCAACCACCACTTACACGCGCCACCAAACTAGAAAGGTCACTTGAAGGGGAGCTCAGTCGTGAAATTTCACAGTAAGAAGTGGCCGGCCGTGCCCAGATCGGGTCGGCGAAATCCATAGCAGCCGGCGAGGTGGGTTGCCGGGCTTTCTCATTTCTCGGCCTTTTCAGGCTAACCCATACACCTTTTCCACTATTTTCAACCCCTCTGAGCTCATTTCCGTGGTTATTTTTTCCAGATTCTTCACCGTTTGAAAGATCCGACAATGGGAAATTCGACCGATGCTTCAACAGTGTTTTCCGACCACCGGAGGAAACTTTGGACCAAGGTGAGCATACTGGTAGGTTCCTTGTCTCTTGGGCTTTCCTTCAATATAAACTTTGTGAATTTTGGAGGTCGTTTGATAATTTTTCTATTTTTGGATCACTTAGTTAATTTTCGGATAAGTTGGGAACTGTGTTTGGACAAAATAGGTCAAATTAGTTAAAATTGGAGTTGAATTAGTGAAATTGGATATTATTAGGACCCATTAGGTGGTTCGATTTTGAAATATTAGGCTTCGGGTGAAAATCCCCAATTTTAGGTACCGGGTCCTAAGGACATGCGGTATAATTGGACTGTCCGATGTCCAATTTATGCAATTTTGTAGTACTGTAAATCATTTTGAGACATTTGGGCTATACAAGTGTCTCTGGTTTAGTTGTTTGGAGCCTGAAAAATATTTTATCATATTACAGGCACTCGAGTTGAGCCTGGAGGCGATCTTGTAGAGGAGCAGACATGAGTATCTACAGTATTGTGAGTGGTTATTAGTTTTAAAAATGTTTTGGGTATATAGTATAATATATATATGTGGTTTGATTATTTTACGTATACCTATCGTTTGATTTGAATGTTCATTCTATGGATGCATGAGGATCTGCTTTTACATATATGTGTTATCCTTTTATATGACTTTTGTCAATATTTTAAATGTTTGGCAATTCTAATGAGTTCACGAATGAACTTGTGGTATTTAAATATTTTGGTATTTGAATTGAGGTTTTAAATCACTTTGGAATCGATTTGAGAAGGCATATTGAAAATTATATAATTTTAAGCATGTTCAAATATTTTATAAATTTTTAGATGCTTAAAATCGGTTTATGTTGAATATATTTCACTGTGGTATTTTCTTATTTTAGTAAGAAATCATGATTTGAAGTTTTTTTTGAAATATTTAGACAAGCGGTTGGGCGTGAATATTAAATTATGATTTATGATACGGTAAGATATTGTATCGGTTATTTTAAATTGATGTACTGTATAGTACTAGAGTTTGGTTTAGTATTATATTACAGCGTGCTGTGTTTACCACGGTGCCGTGAGGTTGGTATCATCCAATGGTTATCTATTATTATCACGGATTGTGAGGTCGAGTTTATCCGACGGTTTATTATTATTACCACGGTGCCGTGAGGTTGGTATCATCCAATGGTTTATTATTGCCACGGACCGTGAGGTTGGGTACGTCCCGACGGTTAATTGATATTTTCACGACACCTTTCATATATTGAGGTTCGTGAGATGGGTGTCTCCCACGGGTTACAGATTGGTATATCGTTTGGTACATTGTGTACGTTTGAACATATTGTTGATTTACAAACATTGTGGTGATTTCTGCATTTCATATTTATTTGGTGGAACTGTATTTATTATATTTTATGCTCAAATATTTATATCTTGATTTGAGACATTTTATAATATTACAATGATTGTTCATTTTATATTTGAGCATCGGTTTTATGATATAGTAAATTAGGATACAAGTTTGAGTTTTGTGAAATGATTTTTAAACGGGGAACTTTTCAAACGAGTGTAACGAGAGATCTTGAGAGAAATATTTTGCAGAAATAAATTACTATTTTCTATTATACTATGCCACTCACTTAGATTTCTTTATCTCACATTTTATTGTTTTAAATTCGTTCCCCTAGGCCCAGGCAGCTAGTAGCAGTCTACCTCGCACACAACTTATCATTTTGTTCCTTCCACGATAGCAGCCGTATTTACCTCTCCTTTATCTATTGTTATTTTGTGGATTTATTTATTACTTATTTGTACTCCTGGACTTCGTTGATACTCTTAGAATGCTCTGATTTTAGATATGGGACTCAGTAGAGACCATGGTACTTATGCGTGTAGTTATGGCCTGTAGTACAGTAGACCGGTTGTAAACTTTATGCTGTTGTGGATTTTTTTTTTTTTTATATACATATTGAGGTATTATTGTTATCTCTTTTGTTTGTTGTCCACATTTTAAGATGAGGTTCCATTGGATATTTTCTAAGGATTGTCCAGTGGGACTTCACTAGGCAGGGCCACCCGGGGGATCCTGGGAAGGTTCCCAGGACGGGTCTTGTCATCATGGCCTCACTCTATCGGACACACCCAGATCGGGCCAGTGAAGTCGCGACAGTGCCATCTTAGGTCACTGATGGGTTGGTTGGAATTTGACCATTCTAGGCTCACCCATACACCTTTCCCCCCTCTTCTCTCAATTTGTGGACTCTTTGAATCCATTTTTATGCTCTGTTTGTCAAGATTCCTCACTATTGAAGAGATCTATTAATGGGGAATTTGATCGAGTTTTTCGATAAGTTTTTCAGCCACCAGTGACTCTTTTTGACTGAGATCAACACATCATTGTATTCCTTATCTGTTAAGATTTTAGTTCGTATAAAGTTTGTAAATTTTAGATGTTATTTGATTTTTTTTCCCATTTTTGGGTTAATTACTTAAATACCAGGTAAATTTGGACTATATTTAGATCAAAATTCGTCAAATTAGATAAAACTGTAATTTGATCAGTGTAATTAAATATTAGTAAGATCTATTAGAATATTCAATTTCATAAAGTGACCTTCAGGTGAAAATTTTCAATTTTGGGTACTAGGTCCTAAGATGATAGAATTTGATTGCTCAATATCTAATTTATGTAACTATATAGATGTATATATTATTTTAAAACATTTGGTATAGACCAATATTTTTTATTTAGTCTTTGGAGTCTAAGAAATATTTTATTATACTACAGGCACCCGTATTGAACCTGGAGACAATCATGTGGAGAAGCAAGAGTGAGCATCAGCAATGCTTTTGGGTGGTTATATTTGTAATTGAATTTTGGCATGCTATATATATATATATGGTTTGTATATGATATATTTATAATTTGATTTAAATGTTTATTTTATACATATATCAATATTAGTTTTCTTATATATATGTTATAATTTCATGTGATTTTTGATAAAGTTTTTTAATGGTTTTAAATTCTAATGAGTTGATAATGAACTTGTTAATATTGATATTAAAATATTTTGGTATTAAATCAATATTTTATTCCTTTTGAAATATAATTGATTTTGAGAAAGTGCATTAAAAATTATATATTTTTAAACATGTTTAAGTATTTTATAATTTAAAATACTTAAAAATTGCTTAAAGTTATATATGTTTCACTGTGGTATTTATATTTTGGCATGAAATGATAATTTGAATATGATTATAAGAATTTAAGAGCTTGGATATGAATTATACATATGAATTTTAAGAGCTTTAAAGAAAAAAAATTTATACTATTAGATTAGATAAATTTAAAGATTAAGATTATTTATCAAAAACCTTTGTATGGAGAATGCGTCCCTCTATATCAAATTGAATACAATTTTAAATTGTTTTTTTTTTCCCACTTTGAATTTATAATTTGAGATGTCTAATAAATTTTAACAACTACTAATGCTAACCAATACATTAAAAAAAAAAAAACCCAAAAACAAAAAACAAAAAACAAAAATGCATGCTAATAAAAATTTGAATTAAGCAAATTACACACAATTGGTATGAAAATAGAGCAAAATCCACTAACTTTTAAATCTAATGAGTTACCAAACAATACCTTAATTTATCTCTAAAAAAAAAAAATGGTTTTTTGCACCATTGCCTCTTGACCTTTCGTCATTTTTGCAATTTACATCTTAACTTTTATATTTGACACCATAGTCCCTTGATCTTTACAAAAAGTGTTGTTATACCCAAAAATGTGTGATAAAACCATGTGTAATGCATGCCCATCCCTTTCTCCTTTTGATTTCAAGGGCAAATTGGGATCATTAACTTACCTAACTCACCCATTCACGTCCAGTGTGCACACGCCCAATCACCTTTTCGCTTAACAAACATAACATATCAATCAAGGACAAGAGTTTAAGAGCATCTCATTGAATAGGCTTTATCAACTAATCACAAGCTTCATGAATTATACCCACTACTAAAATCGCATTGATAAATGACGTAATAAATGCGTCGCACAAAATAAATAATGACGTATCATATGGAGTCGTAAATCATCCTGTCGCTAAATCCATAAGACAATAAGCGATGCAGTATGAGAGTCGTCTATTTTTTAGTTTTTAGCAACGCATATTGACTTTTAGCGACGCATTCTATCAATCCACTTATAGCGACTCTTATTTAGCGACGCTTCACAAAAATGTCGCTAAAAATATATGAGCGACTGTTTCATATAGAGTCGCTAAATATATTAGTCGCTAATGAATCGCCTATTTAGTGACGTATTAATCGAGTCGCCTATCTAGCGACGCATTAATAGAATTGACTCTTTAGCGACGCATTAATAGAGTCGCCTATTTAGCGACGCATCGACACTTTTAGCGATGAATTATTTATTAATGCATCGTCCTTTTTTTTTTTAATTTTTTTAAATTTTTTGAAAAGTGATTAAAATAATAAAAATGTAAAAATAATTAAAATACAAAAAAATGAAAACTAGCTTCATCCAAAATAATTAGAATACAAAAATTTAAAATAAATATTTTGTCATAACAAATTAATTAAATATCATCTCATTGACATATTTTTACATAATTTGTAAGCTATTGTATTTTTCATAACAAATTTAATATTAATTAAACTTCCATGAATGCATACTCATTGAGATGGAAGTTGACGTCCTCTTGTTGACAATATTACACCCTCATATTGCATATGGAAAATTAAAAAATTTATTAACACTTATGCAAAATAAATAAAATATTAATCATTATTAAATTTGTAACTTAGTAAATGAAAATTTAAAGAATATTACCATTGTTCTTAAGATTTGACGAGTACATTTCTCCCCTCATATTCATTACAAACATAGTCACTCTCACATTCATCTTCATTATCATTTTCATCGATACTTGGCAACTATATGACAAATGGATTGTGAGCCATCGTAGTATCTCCAAGAACATCTTCTTCAACAAAAGTACGATGTTGTGGTGAAGTTAAAACAATAGACCATCTTGAATCAAGTTGATCTTCAACATAAAATACTTGTTGAACTTAGCAAAACAATGTCAAGCAATATCACAAACAAATTTTCTACAAAAGTAAGATTAATAAAACCCAACGAACCTAACCTGCAGTTAAAATGAAAAAAAAAAAAAAAAACCCACCTCATGTCTCCGCCAACCACAAAGAAAAAAGAAACTCACCTAAACGATGGAGACAAAGAAAGAAGAAATCCAGAAAATCACGAGGGCGACATAGAGAAATCCAGCTTCCCGACCGACGACAACGTAGGTAAATGAAAAATGAAACCCGAAATATCTCACTCTTCAAGTCTCTCTTAGATTGCTTCCAAATCTAATATCTATTAGGTAGTATACTTGATGTAGTTTTAAAAAAGAAAAAAGGATTCAAAGGAGCACGTAAAAATTTTAAAACGCACCAAAAATTTTCAAAAAATGGCAAAAATGCGTCTTTTCTCCCAATTGCATTTTCTTTCTTTGATTAATTTTTTACTTTTCATCTACAAATAAAAACTGAAAATATTTCTTAAAAATGCGAAGCAAAATATCGAAGATTTCTATTTATTTTTCTTTTTTTCAAGTACACCTTTATTCTTTATAAAATTTACATGTCTTTCAAAATTTTTGTTTTTTTTAATTAAGAGAACAGGCGACGCATTCTCTTCAAGAAGGGTCGCCTATTCTTGAATTTTGGGATCAAGCGACGCATTATGGTCGAAAAGCGTCGCCTGTTTCATTTTTTATATTCTTTATAATCTTTAAATAATTTTTTAATTGTTCATCTACAAATATATTCATGTATCAATCCAATGAAAATAAATTCCATTGATCTAAAAATAGAAAATAGTTTTGTCAATGCTCTTCTCAGTTATTCACATATATGTGTATAGACGAGACACAAAATATCTCAAGACCAAATTTGAGATAGGATACCGAATATAGAATTCTAATTCAACAAGCATTTATTGACCAATTTATCTACATAAGTATGTTAAATGAGCTTAACTTTCATGTGTTTGTGATCAATGATAGTTTACTTATTTTTAAAAATTGAAAGTCTATTAAATTGCTTTTTTTTTTAAAATAAAATAAAAAATAATTGAAGGAACAGGTGATGCATTTTTATTAAAACCAGTCGCCTATTCCATTTTTTTTAATCTTTAATTAGTTTTGTTGATTGCTCATCTACAAATTAAAAAAAAAGAAGCATATTTGCAAAATTAAAAAATTACTAAAAACAACTTTCAAATTGAAAAAAAAGTTAAATATTGCTTGGGTGAAATGGTGATGCAGTTGTTGACAAATGCGTCGCCTTTTCGTCTATTTAGCAACTTTTTCTTAAAAGACTGCATCACCTAAAACTATATTAGCTAGTTCTTGTTGTATTATTACATGCAAGTGATTTGGCCTGGTGGTGTGATGATTTTTTGAGAGTGTAGGAGGTTCTAGGTTCAATTCTTGTTATGGTCTTATTTTGATTTTATTTTTTTTATGGGTTTCCAAATGTTTAAACAAAAAAATTGAAAAAAATAAAATAAAAGGAGACGCATTTGTTGAAGAATGCGTTGCTTGTTCATATATTTGGCGATGCATTCTTTAAATAATGCGTCGCCTAACATTATATTAGCAAGTTTTTGTTGTATTAGTACATACAAGTCATTTGGCCTGGTGGTGTGGTGATTTTTTGAGAGTGTAGGAGGTCCTGGGTTCAATTTTTGTTATGGCCCTATTTTGATTTTATTTTTTTTATGGGTTTCTAAATGTTTAAACAAAAAAATTGAAAAAATAAAAAGAAAAGGCGACGCATTTGTTGAGGAATGCCTCACCTGTTCATCTATTTGGCGATGTATTCTTTAATAATGCGTCGCCTAACACTATATTAGCTAGTTTTTGTTGTATTAGTACATACAAATAGTTTGGCCTAGTGGTGTGGTGATTTCTTGAGAGTGTAGGAGGTTCTGGATTCAATTCTTATCATGGCTCTATTTTGATTTTTTTTTATGGGTTTCTAAATGTTTAAACAAAAAAAAAATGAAAAAAAGAAAGAAAGAAAAGGCAATGCATTTGTCTATTTGGCGACGCATTCTTTAAATAATGCATCACCTAACACTATATTTGCTAGTTTTTGTTGTATTAGTACATACAAGTCATTTAGCCTGGTGGTGTGGTGATTTTTTGAGAGTATAGGAGGTCCTGGGTTCAATTCTTATCATAGCCCTATTTTGATTTTATTTTTTTTATGGGTTTCTAAATATTTAAACAAAAAAGTTGAAAAAAACAAAAAAGAAACAACGATGCATTTGTTGAAGAATGCATCGCTTGTTCATCTATGTGGCGACGCATTCCTTAAATAATGCGTCACCTAACACTATAGTAGCTAGTTTTTGTTCTATTAGTACATATAAGTCATTTGACTTGGTGGTGTGGTGATTTTTTGAGAGTGTAGGAGGTCCTGGGTTCAATTCTTGTCATGACCCTATTTTGATTTTTTTTTATGGGTTTCTAAATGTTTAAACAAAAAAAGAAAGAAAAGAAAAGGCGACGCATTGGTTGAAGAATGGTACGTCGCCTGTTAACTATATAAAAAAAAAAAGGTTCAGTTTTGGCGCTTTAATATTTTTACTGGTTATTTATTGTTGAAATAAAATTATATTTATTAAAAGAACTTAAAAAAAAATGTGAGGAGAGAACAGACGACGCACAATCTAAATAGTGCGTTGCCTGTTAACTATATAAAAAAAAAAATAGCTCAATTTTGGCACACTAATATTTTTACTGGTTATTTATTATTGAAATAAAATTAGATTGATTAAAATATCTAAAAAAAAAAAGAAAGTGAAGAGAGAACAGGCGACGCACCACTAAAATTGTGCGTCGCCTGTTAACTATATATATATATAGAACTCAGTTTTGGTGTACTAATATTTTTATTGGTTATTTATTATTGAAATAAAATTAGATTGATTAAAAGATTTTAAAAAAAAGTGAAGAGAGAGCGGGCGATGCACAATCTTATTGGTGCGTCGCCTGTTACACATATAACAAATAAAAATAAAAAACAGCTCAGCTATGTTGCTCTAATATTTTTATGGGTTATTTGTTGTTGAATTAAAATTAGATTAATTAAAAGAACTAAAAAAAAGAAATGGAGGAGAGAACAGGCAACACACAATCTATATAGTACGTCACGTGTTAACTATATATATATAAAAAAAAAAGCTCATTTTTGTCGGTCTAATATTTTTACTGATTATTTGTTGTTGAAATAAAATTAGATTGTTTAAAAAAACTAAAAAAAATTAGAAAGTAAGGGAAGAGAACAGGCGACGCACAATCTAATTAGTGTGTCACCTGTAACATATATAAAAAAAACAGCTTGGTTATGTTACTCTAATATTTTTACTGCTTATTTGTTGTTGAAATAAAATTAGATTGATTAAAAGAACTAAAATAAAAAAAAAAGATAGGAGTGAACAGACGACACACAATCTAAAATAGTACGTCGCCTGTTAACTATATATAAAAAAAAAAAACTCAATTTTATTACTCTAATATTTTTACTGGTTATTTATTATTGAAATAAAATTAGATTGTTTTAAAAAACTTTTAAAAAAATTAAAAAGTAATGGGAAGGTAATAGGCGACGCACAATCTAAATTGTGCATCACCTGTTACCTTCTCTTTACTTTTTAATTTTTTATGCGTCGCCTGTTAACTCTATTAAAAAAAAAAAAAAACCAGCTCGGTTATGTTACTCTAATATTTTTACTGGTTATTTGTAGTTGAAATAAAAGAATACTATTTAAGAGATTTGCAAAAATAAGCTATACAAGAAAATTATATAATTGAACAACAACCTTGTATAATTAAATTTTATTATTATGTAAACATAGATTAGGTTGGTATTCATTTTTCATGAGTAGCATTTAAACGTACAGTACAATTCAGATAAAATATACACGCAGTATTAATGGCGACTCTGGTTAACCCCACATTTAGCGATCCTTAACGGATGTGTCGCATGTTTTTTGTTTTTAGCGACTTTTTGAGGTCGACAGTTTTTGGATGCGTTGTATATTTATTGAATTTTTACTGACGCATTAACCTCAGAGTCGCATTTTTGTTTTTTCAGACGCGTTTGTTTCATAGCGTTGCTAAGTGAGTGTCGTTAGATATCAATTTTTGCGTAGTGACCATTTATTAAAACATCTTGTTTATCATAGGATGATACCATAAACAAGCAAAATTTTTAACATTCTAAACTAAGAACCAATCAAATATTAAATTCTACACAACTAAAAGCAAGATCAAAATATCCTTCCCACTTATGCAAATCTCGAAATTATTTACTCAGGTTAAGTACAATTCAAATGTGATGCACTCAACCAATTTATTTCTTACTGCAGCTTAAATATTAATCATCTCAGGTTTCTTGTTACAAGTTGCAAGTCTGACATTTGACTTGCCGCCACTTCTAGTTTTGGGATTGTATTTGATAATTTTATTTAGTTTTCTTTTTATTACGAGCAGGGTGCCTTTTCTATCCCTTTTATTCATACCAACTTATATTTTAATGCCATGGAAAATTTATATATTTATTATTATTTTTTTAATCAAAGCTTTTCTATTTGGCATACAAAATATTGCAAAACTCATTAATTAATGGAGTGTAAAAGAATAAAATTAAACATAAAAAGATCATTAAAGTTTTGGTGGCGAATGAATGGCAATATCAGTTCATTAAGGATTGCACCTAAAAAATTTAAGGATTGCACACACAGGCTTAAAAAGAAAAAGTAAGGAAAAACGCAATATTTAAGGCTTTCAAATTTGTAGTTGTCAAAAACACAAAAAAAAAATAAAAAAATAAAAAAATTTCAAATTTGTGGCGTCATATGTAGTAGTTGTGGGAGATAATACTATAAACTAAAATTCAACATATGTAGCCTCCTTACTTATGGCAAAAAAATAAAAATAAATATAAAAAGCATACCCTCACCTTGTAAAATTTACACCATAAACCTCCTCCAAGAACTATATTTGTCCATGATAACCCTACCGCTTGTGGCCTTCTTTAGTAACATAACAATCCTCCATCTTTTATAATTTCAAATTCTTCAAAAAAACCGTAAACTTTCACCTCTTTTGGAATTGGAATTGCAAGTTGTTTTAGGCACAAAATAGTAGGTTGGAAAAGTAGTGTTCCAATTTACCCTTGAAATTTGAAGGAGAAAGGGATAATCATACACTGCACATGGGTTTTAACACTTTAATATAAACGGTGTTAACATTTTGGGTATAACAACATTACTTGTAAAATTTAAGAGGCTATGGCAAATATAAAGGTTAAGGGGTAAATTGCAAAAACAGTGAAAGATCAAGGGGTAATAGTGCAAAAAATCCTAAAAATACTAAAGACTATGAATTACTAGGTAGATTAGAACTGACTTATTTAATAAACAGTACAGCAAACACTTATTTAATAAACAATACTTGTTATAATGGCTACTGCATTAATATCACATTGAAAGGTCATTGGTCACCTCGAAATTACATTAATTAGAAGGTGATAGCTAGCTAGTACCGTCGATTTTCATGTTCAATTATACCATAATCTCATTCCCAACAAAATCTAAAGGGAGAAGAGCATGCTTGGAAATGGATGCTCAAACAGTAAATCAAGTTATCACTACGAGAGATAGGAGAGATCCTCATTGGGCTGCAGAACCTACTTTTGATGAAATTATCTCTTCTTGTGCAAATTTTGACAATATTTCCTTTGTCTGAGCTTCTAGAAAAGCCAATAGGTTGGCCTATATTGTAGGCCGATGGGTGGCTAGATAAGGGATTAGTGGCCCAATTAATCCTCGTTGCCTGCCACCCTTTTTTGACTTATGTGTGACTCAGGTTAGTATAGCGAAGGAAACTTCTTGAGTTTGGGCTTTTATTATTGTATTTTTATGCGGGTTTTTTCGAAAAATAGCCACCATACAACTCCATTTTAGAAAAATAGCACAAAAATTTTTTTTAAAAAAAAATAGCCAACTTTTAGTACAACAGGACCAAAATACCCTTTGTACTTTTTTTTTTGGGGTCTATTTTCTCTACCGAAATGCAACTTTCTTTTAGTTTGTTGTTTTTGGTTTTTTTTTTCCTCCATTCCCTTTTCCTTTCGAAACAGAACTAGGGCATAAAAACAAAGCTAAGCTTTCCCTTTCCCTTTAGAAACACACCAGCGCCATTTTCACTTCAAGCAAAATTGTCCTCCCATTAGCCGGTGTCATAAAAAACCAGTTTTTGGAAAATGTTCTCCCTCCCCATGCCCATGCGATGTTGTTTGATTTTTGTCTTTGAGCAGAGAGACAAGTTTCTGGAAAATCAAAATTAGCTTGCAAATTTCTATAGAAGGTCCACATTTTCGTCAGTTAGTTTGCCGAAGAAGAAAGTGAAGGAATCGTGAAAGAAGAAAGTGAAGGAATCGCTGAAGGAATAGCTAAAAGAGGTAAGAGTTTCAAGAACTTTTTTTTGACTAAAAATATGGACTGAAAAACAGATTGTGGAATGTAGGGGCCACGTGAAGCCGATTTTCTTCTACATACTCTTTCTCTCTCTTTCTTTTTCTCTTTGCCTTTGCTAGCTTCTATCACTCTCACAAGAACACTAATGCTCTATTCTTCACCACATCTCCCTGTGTCCTTGTAATTTAGTTGCTTCTTAAATATTTTAAGTAATATGAATTATCCTTAGTTATTTTTAAATTTAGATTCTTTAAGGCTTGTACAGCTGTTAAAACACGTTTATTGTACAGTTAACCTCCATTTCATTGGACAGATTGTTGGAATTTTGTATGGTTTTTATGGAAACTTTACCAATACTAAATAATTAGCAGAGTTCGTAGTCACAATTCCAGGATTTATTATGTCTGCAGACTTAGATGAAGAACTTTTTTATAGTTTTAAAATAGAAATGGTTTGCCTTTTGCTTCTCATGGTGATTTGATTAAAATGTTTTGAAGAATTGAGCTATAGATTGTCAGCAGGGATGTATTTGATTATTTGTAGCTTGTGAACTTTGTTTTTTGATTGCCGTTACTTCGAATGTTTCAAATATTCATTTATGGACCCCTGCAATTCTCAATGGCTTAAATTATGTCTATAGTTTGACGTAGTATGTTTAAGGCTATTTTCAGATTCTTTCAATGCCCACTTATCAGTCGGTATCAGGGTTTGGAGTATTTGGTAGTGATGAGTGATGAATAGCAGTCTAGTAAAGTGAATTGTTTAGAAGATTCATATAACTCATGGATAGGGAGCAGTCTACAGAGTGTATCTTGGATAAGCTATTGGTTCATTTACTTGCGATAGGGAACTAGATAGATAAGTTTACAGAGTTTTCCTTTTGTTTTTATTTGAAAATTACCATTTTTTGACTGGTTAGTTCTCCACCCTGGTGTAGATTTGAATATGCTTCTGCATTGTCATTGATATTTCTGTAAGTATTTTACTTGTTAATATTATATACCTGATCTTTTCCTTGTGTTTAAATTTTATTTTATGCAATTATTTCTGGTAGTTTTTGCTTGCTAATATACCGATGCTTTTATCTTTGAATGTTGTTACTGCTTTGTCAATTTTATTATGACCGTCCATAATGCTGTTAGTTTCATTGTCAGTGCATCTCATCTGGTATTATGTGTATTGCATGGTATGCATGGATAATTCTTCTTTTCTGATCAATTAGTTTTACTAGTAGCATTTACAAAGAAAATTATTATTCTAGAAAGCATGATATATTTAGTTTTTGTATCATCCATGCCTTCTGCTATAATTTTGTTGCTTGTTATATCTTACTTTTATCTCTAGCATATAATTTCATATATAATATACATCTGCGTGATCTCTTGAAGTGGACATGTCTTGATCTGCTGCCTAAGTTTAGGGTGCATCTTTTTTGAACCTTGTCAAATTGTAACAGTGAATTTTTAATGCATTATGTAAGAGTTCTAAATTATTTTTAGTCTATAAGGGATTTTTAGTGGATATATAATCTTTGTAAATATAGAGTTATCAAGATTCACAACTTGAGAAGGGTAGCCTAATCTTTCTGCCAATGTTCGATTTGGCGTTCCAAAAATTTTCCCTTTTTTTTTTTTTTCTTCTTCTTCTTCTTTCATACAATAATATGAAATTGAAATGGAAAATAAAATCGTTTGGGCAAAGAACATGAGGTCGTAACATGATGTAATACAACCTAATAACATTTTCTAACAATAAAAAGTACAATGCCTGTAAATAAGCTTACCTCTACCTTCCTCCACGCTGGACAGAGATAAATATTTTCCAATTAATGTTAAAAGTTATAAACACCTCTTAAATGTTGTCGTCAAATAATTCATCACTGGTTTGATTCTCTAGGAGCAATAATAGAAATATTTCTTTAGCTGAGTAGGCTTTCAGTGGTATTTTGATTATGGATCTACCTCGCTTGACATTGATGGTAAAAATGCCCCTTCCTGGAGTCATCCGAAATTTGCTGTAGAATATACTGCAGCCCTCCAAATAAATAACTCCTTATCACGTATAAAATAGAACTAAAAAATGGGGCTAAGGATTTAGTTATAGTCTAATATCCCTCCTACCTGTTTTGAAAATGTCTTTAAGACACAGGCATAAACGTTTTTATTTTTTATTTTTATTTTTTGAAATTTGTGGTGCAAATGGTAATCCTCATTTCCTAAAAAATGTTAGGCATCCTAAGCTTCCAATTTCTCAGATTATTGTTGTCATAATTGTTTTCTTACTAATATGGAATTCCACCGTGCAAATGTCATTTGTAAATAATTCACCTTTATTTTATTCGTGTTATTGGGGATGATGATGGTCAGCTTGCAATCCTTAATTTATTTCTATAAATATAACAAGGGGACAGATTGTCAGGTCCAAAATAGCAAAATTAAAATATTGCAAATAATTTTTTTTATGCTATGTTAGTGAGTGAGTGTTATTATGGCTGCATAAAAACGAAATCGAGAGAAATGGCAATGGGGATTGGTGTTATGGTTTAATATTCCTACTTCAGTATTCCTACTTCTTGATCCAAGAAACAAAATAAAACCTTTTATATTGCCCATTGAAATATATAAAAAGTGAGGAAATCTGGAAATTTTATGCAATGATTTTGTATATTTTTGTAGTTATTTAGTTCTTAGTAGTTCTTGTGGTTTTTTTTCTGTTGGTAGAAAATTTCCAAATTTCTCATATGCTCTTGTTCATTTGAATAGAAATCAAAGAAAGAATATACAAGGAGACATTTATCTATTTGAACCTCCAGGCTCCATCTTATCATTAGCTAGGTAAGCAGTATTCTGTGCCCTTTCATATGCACATCTTACACATATAATATGCTAAGTTTGATTGCTGCATGGTTACTAATATTGATTTTCTATTTCTTTCAGCATTGGAGGAGCAAGTGATGGACTGAGCAGAAAATTGAAGCACAAAATTTGCGATCGTAGAGTTACAAGTGCAAGCTGATAAAATTACACATACACTCACAGAGATAGAAAAAGAGAGAGAGAGATATATATAAATAGATAGAGAAGCATTGGTGGTGGTTTGTCCCCCATTAATGTAAGTTGCTTCTCTGTACAACATAGAAAATATTTTGCAAACTAATTTTGCTTTAATGTAACGAACTTATCTGAAAACCTTCAGTTGTGCTATATTGAATGAGTTTTACAATTGTTGATAATTTCCATGATGGATTATTTTAGAGATGATAAGTCATCCTTTATAAATTGCTCAATTTTGAACCTTTGTCATTATGCGCTATGCTTATAATATTGTGTTATTTAGTGTGACAGAAATGTTTGTGTTGCATGGTTAGAATGTGAAATGTGAAATTAAAACTATTGTGAAGTTGTGTTTTTGTTTGAATTTAATGGGAGGTTTGAATGTGAAACCATAATATATCTATAGGTTATCCTTAGGAAGCAATGTATACTGCACACTACTAATGTATAATGTATTATGCGCTGGTTCGAAAAGATTCTTTAGCCATTTTCATTATATTGTTGCACAAATCCCGTTAGGTGTATGTTATTTAGGTTCTGGAAAATTTTCCACCCGGAGGAAAATATTTCCTCTTTTTTTCCTCCTGGAGGAAAACCTTTTCCTCCAGGCTTTCTTCGTGTCGGAAAAAATGTTTCCTCCATCTGTTATGCTTTGTTGTATTTGATTTGCAGATAAATGGATTCAGATTACCAACGAAGGTTTTGGGACTCGGAGATATCGAGGGCAAATGTTAATTGTAGATCGAACTTCTGGAAAACCGTGTCGGATATTAAGTTCAAGCTGACTCCAGCCCAAATAAAGAAGTTTGAGGATAGCTGTTTTGGCCGCTTTTTGAAGGCCAACGAGATACAATTTAGTGGCCACATTGTCAACAGCATGCTGTATAGGCAGTGTGTTTGTGACGACAAGGATTCTATGGTATTCAATTTTGGAGGGCGTGGTGCTAGATTTACACAGAGAGACTTCACCATAATTACAGGTCTACGGTTTGGTTACGAATCCAATAGGCAAGTTAACATCTCTACTCGTATTAGTGACACGTATTTTAGCGGAAAACGAAAGGTCACTAACTCGAAGATAACCGAAGCTTTCATGACTGCACAGTGTCAAGACGATGATGAAGCCGACGATGATAGATTGAAGTTGGCTTTATTATATTTCCTAGAGACGGTTCTTCTAGGCAAAGAAAGCATGGCCACCGCACCTCATAATCACTTAGAGATGGTGGACGATTTAAAGTACTTCAATAACTATCCATGCGGTACTTTATCATATACTACCACCATTAGATCATTGAAGAGTGCTTTTGAGCATAGAGAGTCCATGACTTTAAACAAGTCAAAGAGTTATAGTCTTTGTGGGTTTCCTTTGGCTTTCATGGTAAGTTTGTTACACTATTATTTAAAGTTTGTTACACTTGTATTTATGGTGTGTATTTCTTTACTTATTCATTATTAATTAATTGTTTGACAGATTTGGGGTTTTGAGACAATTCCTTCGTTGGGTCAAGCATTCAGAAAGAAGTTGCCGGACATGGCATTCCCTCGAATTCTTAATTGGCATATTTCACAAGTGCCAAGATTTGAGAAGGCCACTGAACTCTTCGATCATCGTGATGTAAGTATATGAGTTCTTCCACTTATATGTACAAATATATATATATATATATATATATATATAAAAATATACATTCCAACATAGTAATATTATTTATACACTTTTGTAGTATTTGTACGAAAATTAGTATTACTTACTAATCACTTGATGATAATCCCTTTTGTCTTTTGCAGTATCCCGTTCATGGCTTAATGAATGTGACTGAATTTGAGCATGCATATATCGGCAACTTAGCATGGGATGTACGTCATGACAGTACTCCATATAATGCTGCACCTGCTGTTCGAGACAAGCCACCACAGGCAAGTCATGATGAAAAAGATGAAGGTCTTCCACTTACAAGAAGTGGAATAAGTAAGAAACGGAAAGAGGCGTTTGTGGAAATTATAGGAAAAGGAGGGAGGCGGCGAATGGGACATAAGCCGACAGACTAGCCTTCATCATCGACTACAGGAGTTGCTGCTCATGTTCATGTTGAACCATTGACTCCATCCCAACCTCCAACGACTCCATCCCATGATGAGGTTTGAATAAATTGTATGAATGTTTATCTTTTTTATTATTGCAAGTATTAATCATTATTATTTCTTTTAGGTACCTTTGAGAGAGAGATTAACAATCCTTGAAGGCGAAGTGGCTAGTGTACGGCAAGACGTTAAAGATTTAAGAATCGCCATGCTTAGAGAGTTTGCAAGTTTGGACACCAAGCTTGATAAGTTAATGAAGCACCAAGGAGTGGGAGTTAGTGCTGACGGATTGGGAGATGGGATGAACGTGGACGTTGAAGGGGATGAAAATAAAGAAGAGTTTGGTCCCGATGTGACCCCCGTTGATAGACAGTCACATCCATATGTTGTAGATGATGCAGGACCAAGTGTTACGATTATCGAGAAAGTGTCTCTATCAAAGTTTCCTGCCGGGAGACGTGCAAGAAAGGTAGCAGCTGCTAAGCAAAGTATAGATATTGGGAGGAAGGATAGGAAGGCGATAGCAGCTATTACAACTCCTTATAGTGTTGGAGGCTTGCGGAAAAAACTACAGCGCACTTTACCCAGTGCATCTTCTACTTTGAAGTTCGACCCATACAAACCAGTATCCACGCGACTTGTAAAAATTTTTGACCAATTTATGAAGTTCGGTTGGGGAGCAAAGGTTGATATGGACATTTTAACTGCTGGTAAAGACTTTTTCCAGTTGTTTATAACCAGTGAGAAGTGGCTGAATCACGATGTAAGTATTTTTCGATCAAGATTTTTATTTTATAATTTGATAAATTCCATAAATAGTTGTTCAACTGCATGGATGTAATTTAAAATTAACTCGTCTTTCAATACAGCATATGGAAGTCCTGCCTTACTTATTTCGTGTACGTGCCAATCGATTTCTTGATATTTTTTATCCTAGTTTTGAGGTGATAGATGGAGGATTTTGGGTAAGTAACGGCCAGGTGTCCTATATGTGGCTATTGTGATTTTGGGTAACTAATAAATTATTTTGTTGTAGGTATACATTGAGCAGTGTTATGGAAAGTTCCTCGCCAATCCATCTAAGTTCCAATTCTCATACGCAATGCAAGAATATGTGCTGGGGATTCGAATGAAGGAGTCCAAGCCATGGAAATACGTAAATCATGTAAAATATACATGTCCAAATTGTGTAATGTTAACTATTCATTTATTCATGTGCCTTCCTTTATTTGTTGTGCTAACTGAAATCCTGTAATGTATTGACAGTTGTTGATTCCACTAAACAAGCGCAACATACATTGGGTGGTAGGGCACGTGGACTTGAAAGAGCATCGTATGGCTGTATATGACTCAGATAAGGCTGGTAACCGAAACAGGGGACAAATTTATTTCCAGAAATTATGCATAATGTTACCATATTTATTGCGGTCTACATCCTTTTATGAGCAGCGGCCGGATCTTGTAGACTCCGTTGATGAGTTTATATGTGAATTGGCACAAAATACCCCTCAGCAAAGTAACGGATAAAACCCCTTAATACGTACATGTTTGTTGAATAAATATTAACTATTGAATATGGTTCTAATAATACTAATATATGTTATAATAATTGTTTTTTTTTTTTGTAGTGGTGACTGTGGCATGTTTACACTCAAGACCATCGAATTTTTACATGCTAGATTACCAGTGACATTCACACAAGATGACATGGAGTTCTTTAGGAAGAAGTATGCATATGAGGCTTACAACAAAGAACTAAGCATATGAGCTGAGTGGTGATGCATTTTTCTTTCCTTTTGTCATGTTTATAGATGCATATTATTTATTATATTTGACTTTTAATTGTAAATATAATGGTGGCTTATAATGTTCATTTAACAAAGATAACAATGTGGTATTGATGTAAGGATAAGTAATTGATCTTATAGAAAATGTGCCATGTTTATTTATTAGAATTCTGTTATGCACAAACGCCTTACGAGCTCAATTGCAAATTTTAAAAAATTTTCCGCTTGTCGGAAAATATTTCCTATAGGCGGAAAAATTTTCCTCTTGGAGGAAAAATTTTCCTCCAGTCGGAAATCCCATATGAAGATAAATTGAATTGAAGCCTCTGGATAAATTTCTGCCAGGTGGAAAATTTTTCCTCCAAGCGGAAATAGTTTTCCTTCTGTTGGAAAAAATTTGCTCCAAGCGGAAATCGTTGAATAATTTTTACTCCTATTAGAAACTAATTTCCTCCACTTGGAAAATCAATTTCTAATAGATTATATAAGTTAATAGTAGGGTAAAAAAAATTGGGAGTGGAGACAAATATTATATAAGATGAAGATGGAATTAACAAAAAATGTAGTGACATTTAAAATCAATAACCATTTTAAATAAAAGAAAAAATGATATATGTTTGTTTTTCTTTTCAAAATCATTTGGACATTTCATAAAATGATATGTATACTAAATATTGAAAATCAATTCCAGAAAGCCTCTTTTCATTTGGGATTAAATTCAAAAAAAAAAAAAAAGATTGCTAATAAATCTTCCACCGTGGAGTAGAAAATATTATATCCAATATATGAAATAATTATCAAAACATATTAAACCATAACACTAAATTAAAACTTTCTAATTCGAAGCATAAGACAATGGATTCGTACATCTCTGCCTATAATGTCCAACACCACCGCATCGGCTACATCTACGTCCAATAACATCTTCACCTTCGGATGGTATGCGTTGCATCCTCGGTCTACCGGCTCGCCTACGTGTCCATCTTGGTGGAAGAACAATGCGACTTGCCATGTCATCCGGGACATGCCACTGTTTTTCATCTAACAAAGGATAAATGGACTCAGCATAAGCTGCACGATATGCATCCGCGGTGTAGTAATGAGAACACATGCCATAAGGAGCAATTTTTCGGTCTCTGCAAGCGGCAATACAATGATCACAAGGATATTGATCAAGATCGAAGACTTTGCATGAGCATGTTTTTTATTGGAGATTAACTGTACCCCTCAAACTCCCACCTTCCACAAGAAATTCATGCATATTAATGGCTTTCACACGTAGTCCGATGGACTCCAAATTTCGTAGTTTGAGTTGCTCTTCCATATGGTCAGTCACAGGCTTTGTCAATTTTGCACCTACAGTACGTCGCTCATAAAACCACGTTTGCAGTAAATCCCGTATGTGCTCTATTAATGCTACTATTGGCATCTCTCTAGCATCTAGCAAAATGTCATTTAAGCTTTCTGCAATATTGGTGGTCATGATAGTGTACCTTCTACATGGACAAAGAGAACATGCCCACCTTGTAGGGTCACATGATCGAATGTACTGGGCAGCCCTACTGTTTTTTACCTCGATTTGCCCTATATAAAACTCAAAATCTTCAACCAAATATGCACTAGCTGCGAGCATGAAACATTGTATTATTGATTAATCTTTTGCATGTCCATTTGCTTTAATATTTCTGCTTATATGGTACGTGCACAACGCATGGTATGCATTGGGAAAAACTTTGCGTAATGCCCTTTCAATAGCGGGGTGTCTATCACTCACAAACACCAAATCCGGAAAATCTCCGATGGCATCCTTGAGGTTTTGGAAAAACCATGTATATGCTTGCTCGTTCTCTCCATCTCCAATGCCGAAAGCCAAAGGATATATTTGCTTATTGCCATCCATGCCCGATGCAATATACATGTACCCTTTGTATTTCCCTTTCAATGTAGTTGCATCAACAGCCAACACGAGTCTTATGTGGGATTTAAATCCCCTAATGCTTGCTCCAATCGCCATAAAGAAATATACAAAATTGTTATTATCGTCTATTTTGATACATGTAACAGTCACAGGGTTTTTCGACACTAACTCATAACAATAGGCAGGTAACTTAGCAAAATTCTCCTCTGGAGATCCCCTAACACTGTTAAATGCATACTCTTTACCTCTCTATGCTTTGTTGTAGCTTATATTCACCCCATATTTCTACAAAAAATCATGTTGAATTTCTTTGGGTTTGTAAACACGTGCAATACCTTCATATTTAGATTTGATACATTGCCCGATAACCCGGCTACTGGCCTGCTTATGTTCTCGATGCACGATATCTAACGAGCAACTGTGTACATTATCAAAAATTCTCACAACAAATATTTCTCCATTTTTAAATGTGGTTGCACGTAGTCGCCATTTACAAGTATTTTCCAAGCATACAACCTCATACCGTTGTGTAGTTGACCGTGTCACCTTGAACTCTTTATTTTCTCGCATGCAATAGATACTCAGTTTATTCTGTAGGTCACGTTTGTTGCGAAATAATTGTCCAACTACTATGCTCTCACAGCCAGTGAACTTTGACGAAAATATGGCCATAGAACCACTTCTGTTGCTCGATGATATGTGGTCACTTGTAGCACGATGAACCCTAACATCATCAACTCCTTCATTGTTCATTTCAGGATGCATATCATTATCATTGTCCGGCAACTCATGATCAAAATCTACATCATTATGATCAACATCATCCCCTGCTGCATTGTAATTCTCATCATGATCAATATGATGCAACTGCTCATACTCCTCATCGTTAGGAAACCGTTCAGCATAGTCACCTCCAACATCAACTCCTTCGTGGATGTTAAATGATGTCCAGGTCCCACGAACATCAACTTGATCTCTAAACTGAGTTTCTTGAACCATAATTTCCTGAGATGTAGCCTGAATAGGTTCAGTACCTGAAGCTTGTGGTAGACGAACGCCAATTGGAGGACAAGAAAAAGAATGAAGATTACTCCCACTATCCGAAGCAAATGCTGTTTGATGAACATTTCTACATACATGTTCAACTTTCGAAATCACCTCAACATACAATGGAGGCCTCATCATTGTTATCCCTCCATTCCTCACTTCTTGAAGAAAGCATTTCACATCCCTATCACATCGTATTTCTGTAGGATCCAACTTTTCTGCACATCGTCCATATATCCATTTTAGCTTTAGCAAATATTCATTTCGATCTATCTCAATAGAATTGAAAATCTCATCCTCTAACTCTGATTTTGTGCATCTCTTGCCGACGGAAACCATTATATTTTTACCATTTCGATATTCCCAATTACCACCATCATTTTGTACCAATGTTCCATTGTATAAAACCGCAATTACAATGTCATCATCTTCCATTTTACTACAAAATTAAATGAATAACGTTAAACTAAATTAATAAATATATAAATTTTTGAATAATACTAAACAAACATATTAACTGTATTAAAAAAGTTGATTCTGTTTTTTTTTTCCCGCCAAATATAGCTTTTTCCTGCTGGCGGAAAATTGGTGGAAAACTGGTGGAAAATTGGAGGAAAACTGGCGGAAAATTGGCGGAAATTTTGCGAAAACTGACAAACTGGAGGAAATTGGCGGAAGTTCATCTTTTTCGCCAAATTTCCTCCGCTTTTACTGTTTTTCGCAATTTTTCAGTTTTACACAAAATTTCTCCCATTTTCAAACCATATGCCACCTAAGTATCTTTAAAATCACATATAACAGCTCATAAATTAATTTCTTGCATACCCATATTAAATAAAAAGCTTAAAAAACCCTAAACTAATAAAAAATACAAGAAAAAAGAGAAAGAGAAAAAACAAAAAAAACACATATTTCTTTATTTTCATCTAATAAGAAAAAAGATAAAATTTTTACCTGAGTTTAGTTTGAGATATGAGAAAATACAAAAAATGAGAGTGAGAGGAGATGAGATGCAAAGAGTGACCTTAGAGAAACCCCATAAACGGCTGTGTAGAAACCCCACGAACGGCTGTGTAGAGGAAGAAAGGAAAGGGTAAAAAAAAAACCTTTTGCGTAATTTTCAATTTTATCAAGGGTATTTTTTTCCCAAGGTGGCTATTTTTAAAAAAAAAAAAATTTCTATTTTTCTAAAATGGAGTTGTAAGGTGGCTATTTATCGAAAAAACCATTTTTATGCAGTTTGGCTTCAATGCTTCTTGAGTTTGGGCTTTCACTATTGTATTTTTATGCATTTTGGTTTCAATGGGAATCTCAGTTTCAAGCAAAACAAAACAAAATCTAAAGGGTTGATTGCATTTTAATATTATGTATTTTGAGTAGATTGTATGTTCAGCTTTTAAATTTAAATGATTCTACATCATATTTTCAATTTACAATTACACCTTAATTTGAAAATAATTTGATTTTCAAATTGATTAATAGAAAGTTTAAAAATTGAAAAAATTAACTAATATTGTCAATTTACAAACAAGATGAGGGAAAGAAATTAATTATTTGATTAATAAGAAAATTAGTCAATTTTTTTTTAACTTTTTATTAATCAATTTGAGAATTGGAAAAATGTGAAATAAATTGTAAATTGACAAATCAATATGAAACTCATTTTATATTTGAGTGCCCAATTTTCAATCTAGCTAAAGTATTGGGCACTAATGTGCAATTAACATAAATCTAAATAATAATCACTGGTAATATAAAATATTAAGTTAAAAAAAAAAGTTCAATAATATTAGAATTGTCAAAATATTTAGTTAATTTATTTACCAAATAATGGTAAATGATTTGACAGTATTTATTAGATTTATTTATTTTTATCCATTTAGAGGTTTGTTTTTATTCATTTATAGATTTGCTAGTCCATATGTAAGTTATATGGCTATATCAGTTAATAATATTTTGACACATGTTATTTGGTAAATAATTAAATTTGATAGCATTCTTGAAAAAAAAAAAGAAAAAGAAAAAAAAAAGTAGAGTTTTGGTATGTCACCATAGATGATAAGTTCATAGTGCTACAATCACCAAAATATTTATCATATGGATTCATCAAATGATGTGATAATATTTAATTAATTTTTTATGCATTTATTTATTTAATAATTTATTTATTTTTATTTAAATTATATAAATATTTTAACCAATAATATATTAACATTTATTATTTGGTAAATAGTTTTTGTAAACATTTTGATGCATGTAATACTATTGACGACAAGCTCAGCTGGATCTCTACTAAAATGACAAATATTAATTAGATGTCTTTAATTATATATTAATTTTTTTAACAAAAACTTAAAAAAATATTATTTATCATCATTGGTGACCATCACTAAAAGTTTATCAGATGAAAAATTAATATATAATCAAATATTAACAACCAGCAATTTCCTTGGAAAGAAAGGTCCTACTTGTGCCTAATAATAAAACTCAATAATTTAATATGAGAAAAAAAACATTTTTTGGAACAATCAATTAAATTGTCGTACAATATATAGATTCCACTGGTGCTTTATTACCAAGGTTGAAAAATAAGATTTTTCAAAATAAGATTTTTCAAACAAAAAAAAAAATTACTTCTTCCCTAATTTAAATAAATAAAAAATCTAACTATACTTATTTTTGGAACAGCATAACAGCGACTGCTTTCTAAAACAACGATAAAACAATAACCCAGTTCAAATTCCCCATATAAAAAAGGTTACCAAGGATGCCTAGAGAGGGATATGAACAAATATATATGGACCCTCAATCAAAAAAACACATTTACATCAAACAGCAAATTAAAGCGGGCTAAACTTAAACCCCAAAAAAGAAAAAAATTATTATTCATTAGAAAATACGAATCACCAAAGCTTTCCATGGCCTAAATTTCAAAACAATCTTCCTCACAATGCTTCCCAAATCTTAGAAAATCAAATCAGTCCGTTGATTTATCATTTAAGTGTTGAAAGCCCCTTTTTCCACCTAATTTCTCATGTTCATATATATATATATATATATATATATATTAGTTTTCTTTTTTTTTTAACAACACATGTTCATATGCTAATATCCAGCATTTAAACTTAGCCTTAGCTAGATGTACTACATTTTTGGACACCCAATAGCGGGAGAAATTAATTTCGTCAACAAATTTACGGTTCCATATGTATATGCAAACACATGTATTGGTTGGTTTAAAACTTGATAAACAAATTTAGCAATTTTAATAGACATTGTCAAGTCTATTGCATGACCATTACGGAAACCAAACAAAAAAAAGGACCATTTGTTTTCTTTTGATATAACTTCCATCTTTGCAAAGGATGGATCAGGCAGGAATGGTCCACACTAAAGCATATTGGCATGTTAATTAACCACTGAAAAGTAGTACAACTGGGAAGCTTAATTAGCTAAAACATTAATCCACAACCATTCAACTTTTGCTGAGTAATAGAGTCTAGTTCTTGTGCCATCTCAGCCGTCAAATAATTCATCCAATCTCCCACCTCACCTCTCCTAAAGAAAGCCTTATTTTCCTCCCCAGATGAGATTTTACCATTCTTATTCACCTCCAAATTGCTTAAAGTTTCAAAACTACACAACCTCATTATATCTTCCACCACACCATTTTCTTCTTCTTCTGGTGAAAATGGGCAGCCAATGAACTCAGCTAACCTTCTAATCTCCAAAATGGGATTCTCTTTCATTTCTTCAAACTTCAAAAAAAGCACCCTTTCAGACCTTTCCAAGCTTTCTTTCCAATATCCCAACACATGGTCCCAAAATGGACCATACAAACTCACTCCTCTACAGAACTTACGGAATGACTCTTCAATTGGATTGCTACTTTTACTTATAGATCTCAACCTGTTAGTGAAATGCCAAAGTGAAACAAAAGTGTCTTTTGGGTTTCTACACAAATAGACGACTTTGCAAGTAGAGAGCTTGACAGATTTAGGAAGTGAAATGTATGGTAAATGGGTTGAGAAAAGTCTTGGGGAGGCAAAGGAAGATAAGTTTGGAAGTTGGTTTTTATGAATGTAAAGATCAAGCTCCAAGAAAGGAACAAGAACATGAGGGTTATTTGTGAGCAAAGGATGTTGGTGAGCAAAGTCTGGATAGCGTGAACGGTTTAATAGCGAGAACGTAATTGCTTTGAGCCAAGTGGTTCCTGATTTGGGATTGGTGACAAGGAGGATATCGGAATTTTTAGCTTGGAAGTGTTTTTGGCAAGAAAGAACTCCCGCTAATTGCCTGGTTGTGTGCCAAAACCCTTGGTATTGATGGAGATTAGCAGCAACCCAACCTTTTTCTGTAGGTAAAGAGGGCAAAAGGTCTCTGCATTCTTGGGTTACTTCTTCTTCAAGCAAGTATTTGGGAAGAGAAGAAAGAGTTTGAGGAATTGGCATGGTAATGGAGGAGTGGTAGGAAAAATTGGATATTTGAAGGGGTTTCACGCTGTTAATTATTTGGCATATGAACTTGCTCTACTTATTCCCCATTTTATAAGGGATTCGTACAACCTCACAGGAAGAACCTTTTTTCAAAAAAAAAAAAGAAAGAAAGAAAGAAAGAAAATGGTCCATCTCTTATTTATTTTTCGATTTTTATCATAGTGGAATTCTATCTAGGACCATTGTTGAACCTTATTGTCTGAGAAAAACATTAATGGCAAAATTATATTCAACTGGCCCTTCGGGAAAATTTAATGTGTTAGCCTGCATGGCCAAAAATTTATGTGAGGATTGAATACACAAAACTTGGTTTGATCTATACCTAACTGTGTTATTCACATGTTGTAATTATATAAAGACTAACCTGCATATATTTGGCAATATGTTCTTAAAATTTGAGTTCTGTTTTTAAAACCATAGGCTAGTCCATAATTGAACAATTTTATGCTTTCATACATCCTTTAAGCTTCTCTTCCTTCTTTTTCCCCATGTATAGATTCTAAATATAAAGATTTCAGAATTTCTTCAGAAAATTCGGATCATATAGCAATGATGATTATGAAATACAAATTTGGATGGTTAAAAATTATATAAATATAAATATATTATATATATACACAAACGTATTATATAGTATAAGATTTTTAGCGTCACACATATAGATTCACAACCAATGATATAATGTCATTTCATTTTAATTGGGTAATAAAAAAGAAGAAAAAAATTATAATAAAATAAACAAATAAAAAGTAACTATTTTTTATATGCAAAGAGATTGTATCACTAATGGAACATGAATAGGACAAAAAATTTGGGATAGAAAATCTTCATCCCATAAATATTGAAAAGTTTTGCATATGCATGCATGCAGCTGCTATAGGCCCTGCACATAAAAAATGTTGAAGTTGGAAAAACAGATAGCAAAACTAACTTCACCTAAAATACTTTTGCGTAGTTATGTTTGAGGTTGTTCATGCGCACCTAATCATTCATGGAAAACTCCAAAGCCAATTACGTTATGAGATATTCCAAAGTAGAATACACTTGCTATGTGTCATAGACATTAGCATGATGGATGTGCAATTATTATAGCAAAAAGTGAAGCATTCACGAAACTTTTGGATCCATAGATATTGCAATTATTTGTTTAACTGTAATGATATACATATCAAAATATTTATCAAATTTATTTATTAAATAAAACATATTAAAATATTATTATTTGGTATATCTATATAATTTATATAATTTAAATGTGAAGAACGAATATTTAAATAGAAAAATGAATTAAAGATAATTAATTAAATATTATTACATTATTTGCTATGTCATTTGATAAATATTTTAGTAAATCTAGCATTATTAATTATTTAAATAGGAAAAAGCAATATCGTTTATGGAAACTTTTAGTCCGTATTAGAAAGTTATATATATATATATATATATATAAAGAAAGAGAGTGTGTATGTGTTTTGATCTAGTGGACGAACTAGGTAGTTTATTAAATTAGTCTCCAAGTCTGGACTAATTTTTTCTTTTTTTCTTTTTTTAAATCAAATATTAAATTCTTATCTTCATGAATTTAAAACTTAATTGGTTGACTTGACACATAAATATTAAATATTAATGTTCATTATCATTTAGACTATTTCAATAGCATAAAGTCATTTAAAAAAATAAAAGTGATTCATATAATATTTAATTAAAACACTTTATACTGATTGTTATTTAAATAAAATCAGATATTTTATAATCTCCTCAAACAACTTTATGCATATGATATTGAAATTCGGAATCTAGATCATCTATCTTCTTTATGTATACATATATATATATATATATATATATATATAATTCAACATAACATAGATAATAAAAAAATTTTAAAAAAAATAACACTTATATGTATTTAATTTTAATTTGAAAGCATTGTTATTTATCACAATTGATTACTATCATTTGTGATTTTGCAGTTTATTAAACATCAATGTTCACTATCATTTAGACTGTTTCAATAGGATAAAATCATTTAAATAGATAAAAGTGCTTCATATAATCTTTAATTTAAACACTTTATAGTGATTGTTATTTATCACCTATTTTATAATCTACTCAAACAACTTTATGTAAATGATATTGAAATTAGGAATCCAAATCCTGTATCTTCTTTTTTCCTGTCTATGACAATTATTGGTATGAGATATTTTATTTAAAATCATCAACTAAGAAATTAAAATAATAAATAAGTGATATTAAATAATTTTTTTAAATGAGATGAAATTTTAAAACTGATGAGATATTGGAAAGACATGGCCGACCGTACTGCTGTAGCACATATCTTGTCAAAAAAAAAATTTCAGGTAGATTTTGGAAATAAGTAAATACCCCACTCTGCCAACCCAAATCTCAACAAAAGTTAAAATTAATAATAAATATTTAGCAACGTAAAATTAAAGTTGAAAAGAAAATTTATTTATAATGCAAGTTGGGTCTCCATATGAAGTATGAAGGACCAAGCATATATTGAAAGAAAAATATGGAGGGGTCTGATGAAAGCCCAAATCTGTGTTTCAAAAGGCATATTTATAGTATAATCCTGGACGAAGCATACAAAAAAAATTCCTTTGAGACATAAAAATTTAGACTCCCCGGAGCATACGAACAGGCCTTATTTGTCTCTTAAGGGAATGGAGCGTAAGCCTCATAAGTATATATACTTCAATCCAGCATTTAAAAGAAAGAATTTATATTACCCTGATTTATATATTTAGATTATTGTTTGTAAATTAGAAAATTTTGTTGTATTGTATTATTTATTTAGTTAAATATGTATTATTTACTAATTTTATGCTTACTTTCTTAAACGAATTGTATTTTTTAATATTATATTTTATATACTTAAAACAGTACATGTTTCAACACCTTTAGGCTTACATCTTGAATTACAGAATCTTCCAGCAAAAATATTTGAAGTTATTAGAAAACATAAACTTTTTGTATCAATCCTGATCAATAACTTTCTTTTTTGTGTATGCCATGGAAAGACTTTCCTTCTAAAGTGTTGAATTAATCAAACCAACATACACGAGATAAATAAACGTGCTCATAAAATGGAAGGAGATATCTCTTTCCAATCTTCTATGTCTTGTTGCTTTCATGTATATTATATATATAATTTTTTTTTTTGGTAATATATATATATATATATATAGGATTTTGAATCCAATATTCCTTTCATTCATATTATATATATATATATATATTTAGTATTTTGATCAATTTTGATTTATCAGGTAAACACCTAATTTCCATTTTATATTGAAAATATAGTGACTTATTAATTTGGAAATCTATTGACATAATAAGTCCTTAAAATTGTTAGCAACTAGATTTCTAAACTTAATTTATTAATTGAGGTATCATATTTTCACTTGCTTTTTTAATTCGTTCCTATCTTACGTTAGGAATAGAGCATAAATGCTACATATGATATCAAATTAAAGGCACTATATTGATGTGCTTCCCACCCCTTATTTAACTGTCATGGGCCCCCCATCTCACTGCCTCCCACCCCTTATTTAATGGGTACTTAAATTAATCAATATTCAATGCATCTAACCGACATTAATAAATAATCACTTATGATATAATTGAGAGGTTAATATAATTATATCCCCAAAATTATGACATAATTTTTACTTTGCCTCTCAAATTATAATTTTTTTTCATATTGCTTCCAAAACTTTCAATTTTATGTCACTTTAGTTCATAATTCACTTCACCATAATATTGTTATTAATTACGATCATGTAAGCAGGAAGATTTTTTTTTCTAAAACAGCCTATTGTTAAAACCTTATTGTTTCTTCAAGGCAATAATTTTGAATTCAAATCCCTTCAATTTCATATTAAAAAATAAATAAATAAAGTTTGGAGTCAGTCTAGATGGATATAATCACTAGTATCATAATTCCACATTTCGATTCAATTGGCCCCGGACATAATAAATAAATTTCCTCTCACAATTTAACATATATTGAAAAAAAATAAAATGAAATGAAGAAAGAGTACACAATAGGGAGACTGAACATTGACAAATTATTTGAATGTTGCAATTTGAAAAAAGTACGCATGGAGATTCAGCATTCACAAGTGTTTGGTATCAGGACCATCTTAACTTTTATTGAGGCCCTAAATCAAAATTGTTGTAAGATCTTTGTCAAATATTGTTAATATTTTTTTCAAAATTAAAATTTATTTTTATTTAAATTTATATATATATATATATATATATTACTATAATGAATTATGCAAGTGGCAAGTTTTAATTTATTTTTCTTTAATAAATTACAGAATGTACATTAAAACACATAAAGTAAAACCTTGATAAATAAATCTAGATAATTAAATAATCTCGCTAAATAGATAAAATTATTTTGTCTCAACAGACCGTTGTAGTAAATGAATAAATTTGCTAAATACATTAGACAATAATTTTTTAAAAATTCCTTTAGGACCCATTGAATAGATAAATTAATATTTGATTAAACTTATAAAAAATAAATAATATATATAAATATTTACAATATAACAATAAAATTTTATTTAATAGTTTTGTCTTTCTTAATTTAGCTTTTTTTCAACATATGCATATAAAGTTTTATGCTTTTACCAAGATGTACAAGAAAATGAAATAGGAACTGGTCAATATATCCATAAGTAATTTTTTAAAAGTAGAGATCAACTAATTAGTCAACTCAAGAATGGTCTTGTATAGTGGAATTCTCTATTGATTTTTTTTTTTTTTTTGATTAAGTGGCGATCAATCATATGGTTGTAGATTTGATCAAGCTTAATTTATGGTTTTCTTTATTAATATATATTATATAGTTAGCGAAATTATTTTTCAAAAATAATATAAAACTCTTTTAAAATTAATAAGTATTCATTTATTGATAAATAAATAACTATTTTACATAAATAATTTTTCATAGTTCCATAGATATTCATTTATAAAGGTTTTACCGTATGTGGTTTATTTTTATGTGATAAATAGTGGTATGATTAGGAAATTAATAATTACATATATAAATTTGTAGAAAACAAATATATATATATATATATATATATATATATGTGTGTGTGTGTGTGTGTGTGTGTGTGTGTGTGTGTGTGTGAGAATGAACAATATAAAATCATTTAAATAAAAATAATAATAACTAATATAATTACCTTTTCTAAGAGCTTTTCGAATAAAGATTTTGTAGATTACATACAATGTGTGAGAGAGGTTAAACAACCCATATAAAAGTTGAGTGAATAAAAAGAATAAAAAGAATAAATATAAGAGCAATATGAGAAAACTTATGAATTGAGAGATTTTTAACTTATTTTTTTCTTTGTAAATATTAGAAATTTAATACAAATAAAGAAAATAAAGAACTAATTTTTTGGTAAAATAAAATAAATAGCCGATTGATGTTATTTTTTAAAAATAAAAATATTTATAGATATAAATAATAAATTGCAACTAATGTGGAGTTTAAAAAAAATTAATTTGTATATTTCCTAAAAAATTATATTATATTATTTATTAAATAAAGACTAAAGGATACAAAAAAAATATATAATTAAATTTTAGTATAATTTTATTTTGGATCCCTTCATGATGGACCCTAGCATAGGCTTTAGTGGCCTGCATTAAGGCAGGCTGTTGACATGCATCAATTAGGCTTTAGTTTCGCATTTTTTATGTGCATGAATAAAAGATTTCATTTTCCTAGCATTTCACAACAGTATATATAGTACTCATCATTAAGCATAGAAATTAAACACAAATTAGTTGTATATATCATTTGGTTGTCTAGTATCTCGTATATATATATATATATATATAACCAAATTCACAACCACCCAATAGTATTATTTTAAGAGATAAAATTTAAAAATGTATTAATGGCTCTTTAAATGCATATATATTCATTTTGTCTAAATAGAATTTGAATATTTAACTAAATTCAATGAATTACCAATATATTTTTAAATATTAGCTTTTGAAATAATATATAAGTTGACAAAAAGGACCCTAATGAGAAAACTATCAAATTTGACTTAATGTTATATATGCACATATATAGTAACAACATTGTTGGGAAAATGCATTACCAATATAATATAGAACATGCTAACATGGTAAGTGTTAAAAGTATCATATCAAATAATTAAAAACCAATTAAGACATATAGCAACCCCCTAATAGTTGTCAAATTAATATATTCTCAACATAAAATAGGATCATGTTTCCAATCCCAATCAAAATCGTATATATACGTGTATGTAATTTTGTTATAATAAAGCTAACGCCCAATCAAGCATAATTTAGAATAATGTATTTCATAAATCCAATGTCTATAAGATTGTATGTTACTTTAAGAAGTTTTAGTTATAACCATTCTATGTTACTGAATACCTTTTGTAATAAGCTGTCAATAATCAAACACATAATGTTTTTCTGTCTTTTTTGTTTTGGCTGAAATCAAACACATAATGTTTATCACATTAGGTTCATGTGCTTTGTAAATATGGATGATATCAATAGAATAATGATAAAAAAAATTAACAAAATCGTGGCATTATATTAAAAGCTGAGTAGGTGTCGTCCATCCTCCTAACACAAAGAAAACGAAAGCTGCATGCATGTTACGTACAGAAAGGTATTTAAGATAGTCACGCAATGATCGAATGAGTAAAGTAACAAATAAATCCCCACCTAACAATTCAACGAATCTTAATTAGATTTTTTTTGGTTTCCCCGAACGTGGTTGTCGGCATCACTAGCAAGTTAGCAACTTGTCCTGCAAATAATTAACCAGCTGCTGTTTGGGACCAATTGACTTTTGGATCATATATGATCTGTAAAGGTATATACATAATTCAAAAGGTACAATTCACCAAAGGAAATTCAAAAAGTGTAATTCGCTTAAATTAAGGTGGTTTCCATATGTTTTAGTTGGTAATTGAATAAACAAAGAGGAAGATTATATTATTATTAAAAAAAAAAAAAAAAAAAAGACGATTATATTTCATACAAAGCACACTTAACATGCACGCATGTAGAATTATAATTGAGACACCAATTCATTTATTAAGATGTTTACTAAATGATAAATTTCATCATATTTAATTTATTTACATTATTTTTTTTTAAGAGAGTTACTTATAGATATTTATAGAATATATTAAATTTTTTACCAATAAAATAAAATAAAAATATATCATTTTATTATATCATTCTAATAAATAATTTGGTAAATTAGTTAGTATTTTTAACATTATATATATATATATATATATATGAAAAAGTTACGGTTCAGTGCATCCTTATATGGTTCCGCACCAAAATTGATATTTTTTAAACAAGAGTGTATACATATACCGCAAAGTTAAATTTTTTTTTTTTAAAATCGACTTTGATACGGATCCATATGGGAATGAACTGCACCGTAATTTTCTTCTATATATATATATATATATATATATTCCTACATTAACAAATAGAAAAAATAAAAAAAATTAAGGGTCTTTTTTTTCCCTCTCTTTATTTTTGTTTATAATAAGGGAAAAGCTAAATCCGCAATCTTTTTAAATGATTAGGCTGATTTTCGATGATGTGGCAATTCTCTCTATTTCTATGGACTTGACACCATATATATATATAATTGATCTTTTATAAATTATTTTTTTAATTTATTTTAAAAAATATGACCGATGTAAACAATAAAAATAAAAGTTAATGATAAAGATACTAAATAAACGTATTAAAATATATATAAAGTGATATATATTAATATTTTATTAGTTTATATTTTTTTTTTTTCAAAGATTTACTTATTCATACTAGAAAAATTCTATTTTCCCAAAACACCCTTATTTTTCCCCAATCCCTATGTTCAACTCTCTGATCAAAAACAACATCCAACTACGGTAGAAGAACCAAAAAAACAAAAAAAACAAAAAAAAAAAAAGAGAGAGAGAGAGAGAGAGCCAACAGACTGCGAATGTCTTCCGAGAAGAATCCAATGGTACCGATAAACAGTCTATCGACCGACAAAGAGAAGGTGGCTTCTCAAAAGCAAAGAGAAAATCTTCAAAGGATCTGCCATAACCAAGCAAGAAGACTGTCTCCTACATGTCCTGTGCAGATTTAATTATACCTTTGTTATTTGCTTGATAGTCTTTATAAATTTGTTTTCTTCTTGGGTCTCAGTTTTAGAATTTATGCTATATTTTATGTGTTTAGATCAGTTTGGGTTCTTTGATGAATGCGAAATGTGTAATTCACCTTGTCGTAAACAAAATGAACATTTTGAGCTATATTAGAATAATTTGAAGTTTTTTAAAAAAATAAATAAAAGAAAATTTGTGAACTGAATGACCCCAAAAAAAAAACAAAAAAAAACAAAAAAAATAAAAACAAAAAAAATTAAAAAAAAAAAAAAGAAACAAAAACAAAAGCAAAAACAAAACAAAGTGATGATCATCCTTGTGCATGACGCCGACCAATGTAGGAGACAGAAAGTGATTAACCACCATCAAGGAAAGAAATTAAAAATAAAAAGGAAATGATAATGAGGGTTTCAAAATACTAATTGAAACAATGGCATTTGGGTAAACCTATTTAAATGGGGATTTATAAAGTTTTTTCTGGAATCATTAAAAGGGTTACTCTTATAATAATATGTTAACATATATAAACATATGTTCCTTGCTATACATATTGATATATTTATATGATATTTCTAGCATTATTCAAAAATGAAACTCACATTGAATAACTCATTTAGTTTTACATGTTAATCCCTTTTTTTATTTATTTATGGTTAATACTAAACTTTTCCAATAGAATCATGCATGTCGTATTTTTAGCATCCAAATAAACATATCTTTTAGAATAAGCTGGGAGAACATGTCTACATATACATAATATGGATGCATATACTTCAAAATTGACTACAATTATCATGTTTTTGAGGATGATATATGCAACACACTGAAAACCAATGATGACCATTTGATCAGCTTTTATAATATCGAGTAGTTACGCATGTTCCACGGCTAAGGTGACTATAAGATTCCAATTCTAAATTAGTGAGGGGGGCTTTGGTCTAAAAGCTGTCAAAACGCTTCCTCTTCCGAATTTGATGAACTATCTGCTGCTTTATGGACTTTACCTTCGTGGTTTTGATGGAGGAATAAACTGATATAATTTGTGAATTGGAGATGTTCAGAATGTAATTGAGGGGTTTTTAAAGGGAAATGCTGCCAATCTTTGCGAGAAAGCTCTTTGATGCTTGAAGAAGTATTTCCTCTTAGACCCTGTTTGCTCTGTATCATTCTTGGAGGGAATATGAGATTCCATGAAAAGTTAATTTTTTTCTATTTTACTTCTCATATTCCATGGAAAAAGTTACTTTTTTCTATTTTACTTCTTGTTTTTATAACTGGAGATCTAGCGAAGTCCCGTTTGGTTTGTATAATTTAGTTGAGTTTAAAGGGATTTCGTTCTTGGCAGTTCATGAAGCTTGTAGGCTTCAATATATGCCCCTGCATAATAAATAATCTCTATCTCTGGTTTTAAAATTTGAATAACCACTCTTCTCCTTGACGGATGTCTATCGCTTTGGGATTGATTGTTTATTTTGCTTCATAATTTTTTTTTTTTTTAATATGTAAATTAGAGAAAGAGAATTTTTCACTACGGCAATGGAATTCCTAGGATTTATTTTTTCAAGAATCAGTTTTAATGCATAGTAAATATTGGAAAAGTATTATGAAACGGGTGATTTAGATAACAAATAAATAAATAAAAAAATTGTATGTATTTTAAATACAAGAATAATATAGAAATAAATGAAGACATTATTAAATCATTTTCTCCAAAGAATAGAATACCATGAATTTTTAAGGAATTAAATTTTCCTGGCAAAAGCAACAAGAACAATAATGAAAGCGGGATTTACCAAAAAAAAAATAATAATGAAAGCGGGTGTTCCAGTTATGGATAATAATAATAATAATAATACTCCAAGAGAGCTCAAAGGAACTGTTTTCCACTTGACCCTTATTTCCTCTTAAAAAAATTAAATAAAAAAATGGGTAAAAGGGTCGCAGACTAGTGACTGTATATTCTATTATTAACTAAAAACCTTGCCGCTGATCTTATATGCATATCCCTCCACCCATTTCTTAGCCTAATTCTCAAACCATATGAATTGTATAATACACTTTTATTTTTTTGGTGCTTTAAGATTGTATGACACACCTTTTGAAGCTTTTTACTAGTATTAGTATATATATATATATATATATACACAACCTTTTAGATTATAAACGATTCAACCAAAACCAACTTATCACCAAATTTTCTTTCCTCAAACAGGCCAGAGGCCACCCTCCAAAGCCCACCACTTTTGCCTTGTTAGGCATCCCATATGCAAAGAACTTAGCAAAACTACCAATATTGTAAGATTTACTGCTTTATATCTATTAGCTCATAGAAAACAAGTTAATGCACAACCAAAATGTTAATCTACATACTCTTTGGATAACACAAAAGGGTATGTTAACATCTCTGTGGGCCTCATGCCAAACAGCTCTTTCGGTAAATTGCATCCCTTTAAGCTCAACTATTATGATCAACTTCAAGATAGAAAAGGTTGATGCTCTTCAGAAACTAGAGGCATGAATTCTTTTCATCAAGCAAAGTAGGATAGCTCTTACCTGCGGGGTGACCATAAGTGGAATATACTGAAGACGAAATATCAACCTTTCAAATTTCCCAGTGCACAAATGCACAAGTCTGACGAAATTCCTCCAAATATCTCCAAATTGTCTTTGGTTAGGAACAGGAATCTTTAATCTTCCTAAATCGAAAAAAAAAAAGAGAAAACATTTAGCGAAAATGTGGAAGAAGTAACAAGGAATGATAAAATAAAAATGGCATTGAAGCCTCAGAAATTACTTCATGGTTCAATGTCTGGCATTCCCAAAAGGAAGGAACTTGAATTATCAGAACCAAGTAGTGGCAAGTACTCTGATCCTCTGACACGAACACTGAAGCAAGCTACAAAGACAAAGCCATGTTCAATGAAAGATATCCAAAGTAGGATTGACAATTATTTATCATATTTCAGACAAAAAGTCAGAATCACACACCTGAAATAACAGCATGAGAATAAAACATCAATAAGAAAATTAGCTGTAAAGTCCACCAATACATCTAAAATATGTAGTTTCCTAAAATTAAGTTCCAAGGAGACCATTTATATTCCCAAGCCTCTAAAAGTATATAAAAATAATTGTATTATATTTATTGCTCAACACTAAATATTTGCTTGCAAATATATAACAACGGACTTGATAACAAAAATTCCATTTCTTTTGACTTATATGGGAAATTGATGATAATACATAATCTCGCTAAATTTGCATATGCAGCATAACCTTTAATCATTTTGCTTTAATCTAAGGAATTTTAGAAAGATATGTTAGAAAGATGGCATTGATCAACTTGAAACAATGATGTTGATCACAACTATTTGGAGACAAACATGCAAAGACCACAATATTTTCATTAAATCAAAATCCCTAATTATATACACACATCTATATTCATAAATGCCAAGAAGCAATGACATGAATTCACAAGGCTTGAAAAATACTAGAGTCGTCATATAGCCCCAAACATAGCCCTTTTCCATGAGTCCAAACCTATTACAGACCAATTTTGAAATCATTCACAAACTAACAAACTTTAAGATTTCGACTGTCTTATCACTTTAAGTAGTTTTCTTCATTATTCTCTTCCAATCTATTTGTCATGTTTAAACCATGATTCACCACAAATAAAAATAGTTATGCTCACAAAAATTACCATTCTCTATCTTTATTACGCTTTGAAGCATTGTATCCATCTTTGTCTTCATATCAAAACTCTCATCCATTTTTGGGGCTAGAAGCAATAGCTCCCTGTAGATATCACGTACAAACTTGCATATCTTCTCAGCATACTCAAGTTCACCATCTGAAATTCGACCAATTGCCAACCTCATAAGCTCTCCAGTCAAATCAGCAAGCTGTGCAAGAACACTTTTTCCTCAGAAAATATATCCATTTGGTTTGTGTGTTTTCGAGGTATACTATGCATATAAAACATATGTAAACATGTATATGTTTTCTGTAGGTATGCACAGTTTGTTCACTTCAGAGTCAAATCTGCAAGTTATAAACAAAAACACCAAGCAACTCCCAGGAATGTTAATGTCTGTGAAAGCACTTTTGCTTATTCGTGCATGTACAACTGCTATCATGCGCTTGAATCTTAGAACTCTATTTTTCTGGTTCTGTTTAAAAGTGCAATGCAAGGCCAACATCTGAGTCAATACGCAAGGGGAAGAACTCATGTTTATTAGCGCATGCGATGCCGGAGCAGGAAATAGAAAGAGAAGAAAATGAGATTGAGAAAAGAAAGACACAAGAGAGGGAGAAATGGAAAGAAAACCAGAGGCAGAAAACCTGTTTGATGTTATATACGAATCAAGTTGTCTTCCTTGATGCAATTATTAGGATCACTTATATTATAGTCAGTTCCAAACCACTATGGAAGCTAAATGAATCTTTCAACTGTTTGTAAATAGAATCCACATATTATGAATAGTAAACCTAAACTCCAAATTGACTGCTTAGATTATGACACAGGAGTGGCGCTTTTAACTTCATTATATTATAATGACTCTTACCTTTTCCAGGTGTAGATTTACCATCAAACTATTTATGTCCACTCAGACAAACTTTAGCACTAGTGCAATTTAGAATTGAGTAAATTACCCCCAAGAGATAATCAAGGACGTTAATTTGCAAAGGTTCGAGGGATGGATCACTTAGAGGCAACAAAGTAGAATTTATCTCCTCAAGATGCAAAAGAGTCCCAGTTCGGCAGAATTTATAGAATGTTGCAGCTTCTACATATTCTTGTACCTGAAAAGAACAAGGAATACCTAAGTCAACTAAGCAGCAAGCCAGCAATACATTAACCAAAAGAACAAATGACGAGAAGAGGTCACCCCAGGTGAGTATGCTCGTCTTAGCTTCCAAAAATCACTCCCTTGAAGTTCTTTTACCAGCCGAGATATATACTGATCTGTCACAGCCGCCAAATCCTTTTCTGCTTTTTCTAGAACTTCCTCTCTATTATCTTTAGAGATTCTAAATTTAAAAAAGAAAACCATTATCTTAGTGCATGCCAGCTAAATCATGAAGGCAATAGCTCATATAGATAAACTGATCACCTTTAAACTAAATCATTTGCTGCAATAGACTAGAAATGGCAAGGACAATGAAAATTCATAGCCAATAAAAAGAGTAAACTGGATTTGACAGATTATTCTGAAACATTTTCAAAGTTGGCAACTTATCAAGAAGGAAAATCTAAAAAAGAAAGCCCCCATTGCATTTACCAGAGAAGAGGCACAATGTAAGAATGTCAAAATAAATTATTTCTTTCTTTTGAATGCTGTTACCTGTGCACCTGAAATATGACCTTTTTGCTGTTAATGGTAATATCACGACTTGCTTTTACCACTCTTTCCCGTTTTTCATTCTGCACAAACATAAGTTGATGGATCAGTAACTAAAACAAGTTGCATTGATGTATGGAGAAGATACATAATCTGATACTGATATTTAGCTTATATTAAATACAAACAAATAAAATAAAACAACAAAAACAACTAATTTTACCATACTAGATGAGATCACTGATTCCCACCTCCATCTACAGTGTTTCAGTCAACATATTTCATATGGTGATTTCATAATCATCAAATCTAAGGTTGCATCTGTTGGCTACGTGTATTTCTAATACCTAGCTCAAGTAATCCACTTAGAAGTCCTAAATGTGTGTTAAATCTCTATGTCCAACTTTTCTTTCACACTATATTTGGAGTCTAAAATCAACCAAGGAAAGGAGAAGAGAAGAAAATGTTCAATCTTTACATGCTTTCATGAAAATATGATCATGTCAATATAAAATTTATAAACCATGAATATTCTGTCCTCATCTTTATTTGATAAATTTCAGATAATGAGAACTCAAAATGCTTTATATTTCATTCCTTTTCCCTTGTAGATTCCAAAACCAAAGATAAGCTATAAAGAAATTCCTTTAATACTGAGAATCAGTTAATGGTCTCCATGTCTAGACAACCTCGTGGACAACAATGTCAATCAAGTATTCCAAGTAATTATCTTGCAAAGGCAGGCACAAGTGCACAACCCAGAAAAAAAAATCATCAAGTAAGTGCAACATAAGATTGTATAACTTCATACAAAGTCAAAACCCAATACCAAAATCATCGACCCACAATGACCCATCATCTAAATTTAGTGTTAAAAGCCTCTGGGACAATGTTAAATTTGTAATGCTCAAGTAACTATGAACTCTCTTACATATTCAGAAAACTCTCCAATTCAAAGCCAGTAATTATTTCTCTTTTTTATACTAGCAGCACTATAGAGAATAAACGGGATTAATTTCACACCCAGAAAAAAAAAAATGAAAAGAAAAAGAGAAAAGTAAAAAAGAGTGAAGGAAAAGAGATATATATATATATATATATATATACGAGGTGATTGAGGTAGTCAGTGTAGTTGGTAAAGGCTTCAGAAATGGAGGATTGGGTGGTCATTGTCCTCCTCACCCTCTTTGCTGTGCTTAGCTCCGTCCTCCCTGCAACTATTTGTAAAGAACAATAAAGGACTAATGAATGAAAGAAACAGAAAGCAGAGAGAGGAAGATAGAGAGAGAGAGGAGAGAGAGTTTACGGTGATGAAGGCGGTGGGGTTTTGACGCCATAAGAGAAATTCTCCAGATCGCACAGCTGTACAACATCTGCGTGTCCTTTCCTCTTAACACCTCAACAAACCACCTATTTTACACACCATCCAAAACTCCTCCCCTACCCCTACATTTTTATTTTTATTTTTTGGAATAAGTTAAAGAAAAGAAAAAAAAAAAACAGTCTTTTATATTAATAAAAAATTATTGTTAATAAAAATAATCTGACATAAGGAATTTTTTACAGCGGTACCCTTCAAACTTTTAAATGTCTCATTAATTACACTTTCAACTTAACATTTATCACACCTAGATTCTAAATTTACGAATTTTTTATTCCATTCAATTTTGGTTGTTAAGTGCAAGCACGTGGATGAAGTGGATTAGCGGTAAAGTATTTTTATTTGTATGTATAAAAATATATATTTAAATTATACGAAAGATAAAAAAAATAAATAATTTATATTTAGATAATTTATTAAAAAAAAATGCAAGCACGTGTTTCGTTGTAATGAGAAAATTTATGAAAAAGTAACTCACGTGCTGCCCTTTTATAAATTAGGAGAAAATGGCAAAATTCAAGGGTTTGTGCAGTTTGGCTGTTAAAAATTTGGTCAAAAATTTGACAAAATCCTAATAATCACATGGGAGAGATGATTTGCCAAAATCCTACAATAAAAAGGATATCATGGGCTAATTTAAATCCTCGAAGGAGGTTTATGTGATGTCAAAAGTATTCGATAAGTTTTGTACTCTATCTTTAATCTTCTCTCTCTTTCTCTCTCTCTCTCTCTCCATATATATATATATATATATACCATTGATCATCTAGTGAATGGATATATATTACTTTCCATGTTTTTTATTTTAATGTACATATTGATCAATATGTCAATGTTTTTTGGATTTAATTCTTTAAAATTAATATTAATCAATATAGTTATATTCATATTTACAAGCTTATTAATTTGTGTTCATATTGAAAAACCAGTAAAAATTTACAATTTTGAAATAGAATGAGATAGATGCATCTGGCGGTTGTAAGTATATAGCCTAATTAATGGGGGACAAAAGAGGCTTTCACTAAATCAATGTGTATTTTTAGAATTTGGACTAGAAAAAAATATATATACAAAGAGTATAGTTTGTTAACTTGTATTTTAATTTTTATTTGTATTTGCTATCAATTTTTGTACAATTAGATACATTTTATAAAATGAGGAGTTGTAAAATAAGAAGGATCACAATTTGAAATTTCTATACATTTTTTTTCATTTTTGCTTACCTTTTATGTTAATATATATCATCTTTTAGGCTACTTTTCTGTCATATGGCATTGACCACGAATGGGATTGTAAGAAGTAAAACAATATTAAAAAGTAGGCAAAACTTTAGATATTGAATTAATATTAACCAAACATATACTGCTAAATATTTGCTTGCTATTGAATCTCTAGTTTGTTATGTTTTCTGAATTTAAATTGTTTTAATAGTAGAATGGACGTGATTTATTTACTTAAATTGATCATTGAATATGTAATAAATCAAAAAAAATAAACCTGGCTTGTTAAGATGCATGCAACATTTGGAGAAAAACAATGCAAAAAATAAGACAAAGGATGTGGTTTGCTGTTATTGTTTGTTGTGTTTTGTTATTTATGTTGTTTGGCAAATGGAAGAAATAATAGTCATTATAGTAGGAACTTGACAAATAGTAATATAATTGATATGTTGGTAATCATTATGTAAAAAAAAATGTAAAAATTTTGCATATCATGAGATGATTTATTTTTGTTTATACCACTCATAAAATATAGATTTATTTATTTTAATTTTTTATTCCACTTACCTTTATATTACAATAAAAGAGACATTGTAATCAAAATAAAATTTAAAAATAAACATGTGTAATTATGTTATTTTGCATCTTAAATATAATAAACTTGTAAAATAAAATTAGATGTTAATGTATTTTCATTTAATAAAAATTTAAAGGAGGTATTATAAATAAACAAATGGAACCCACTTTTTTTCTTTTTTCTTTTAGGGTCAATAAATGGAAAAATGTCATAAATAACTAAGATTAACAATAATATAAAGAACGCAAAATAAAATATAGACCATAAAAGAGTAGATAAATGGTGGAGAGGATTCCATTTATCATTCTTTGATATTATGCCTCTATGTATAGGCAAATACAATAACAAAGGTTACAAAATAATAATAATAGTCATCGATTGTATAATATAAGTTACATAGTTACAAGGAATCATGTTATATAAATAAGAATGAATATGGGAGTTTCAAATATATTGTGTTGATGGGCATTCATATTCATGATACTCCCCTTTGCATATCCATCACACATAAAATATGTCCTCTTAAAACCTTGCTAGAAAATTCTAATGGACAAAACCATAGCTAAATGAAAGAGTACAATATTTATATATATGCCAATCTACTTCGTTAAAACCTTGTAAAAAAAATTCAGTGGGACAAAATCGTACTAAATTATCTTATTCAAACATTGTCAAAAAAATCCAATGGAACAAAACATTGATGAAGGAAAAAGAGTCAATCAATGTATTTATCTCTTTGATATCACTTATAATATCTTTGGATGCTAAATTACCTCATTAAAATCTTGTAGGGAAAATTCATTAGGAAAATCTTGTTGAAGGAAAAGAGTACAATTTACACATATAATAGACTAATGTAGCACTAATAACTCTTATCCATGATAAGATATCCATTAACAGTCTTATTAAAACCTTACCAGGAAAATTCAATAAGACAAAACGTTGATGAAGGAAAAAGAGTACAATATGTGTATTATTGCTATGCATGCTTATCCTGTGTCTACATAATTACAAATATCATCTACAATTTTTAAGTCAATATATTCCAAATAAATATTTGACAATCTTTCAATATTATCATTATATTCATTCAGTATTGTTAGAAACTTATATATCAGAAATATCCTATATGTAAATTTTCCTTTTAGGAAACTCTATCTTTTATAATAAAAACTCTAACATACTTCATGTGTGCTTTATATAATCTCATTTATAATTGTAAATTGTTCTTTAAAGACTTCTATCCACGTTTGAATATTTATAACTAATAAAATTTATTATTAGTAAATGAGACAATATAATATATTTTAAAAATTTATGCCATTATTACAATTTTGGCTTTCTCCTCCTGATAGCCGAAAAAACTATCTAATTAAACTCTTCTAGAGTTTCAATATGCTACTATCATACCAATAATAGCAAACACACTTAGGCAAATTGCTTTGTTAACATATCATATCATATCATCATTAGATTATTCATTTAGATGATTATAACTCATTTATCTAATTTATATAGCATTTCATTCAAATGTGTATATATCTCGAGGTTTTGCTTCGTGCAATAACACGATCTTTCAAGGATTATCAAATCTCAAAATTCAATATACAATATTTCATAGTATCATCTGCTCAAATATTTTCGAAATTATCAATCTTATAAAATATTGAAATATAATTAGATTTAATATACATCATTATATTTTTTGATTGGAAATTTTTTTAAGAGACTTGATGCCATAAATTAGGCTTTATATATAATAAACAAACTCAATCATTCGATATTCACTTTTTGGTATAATACTCAAGATTTTCAACAAATTAATACAATTTATCTTGAATTATTTATTTCTCAATTTGTCAATAATATGCAGATAAAATGTATAATATCATATAGCTTTGAGATTATAAGTATTTCTAATAATTTTATGTAGCCACTTTAAACAAATTGTCAACAATTATCTTAACAATCTCAAAATTCTTAGAATCTTTTCCGTAATATCTCTCTTATAGAGCTTTAACCACTTCTTAGACTTTTTCTAATAAAGTTTTAAATCTTAAAAACATGCTGCTTCTGACTTTTTGAAATATTCCATAAATTATTAGATGTAAATCTCTATTTGCATTTGCAAAATCAACTCCTTTTCTAGGATTATTCACACTCCAAGTGCGTTTCATAAATAATAAACTATTTTTTTAACAAATTATTAAACTGCCAATCGTTAAATATATGCTTTCAGTATAATTTACAATGAACAATATTTTTAATTACATGCTTCTGGCATGAATGATCAAATCTTAATCAATTCCCATTGTAGTATATGCATGGTGATACATATAGATATTTTAGATCCAATTAAAATTTTCACAATGTTTATATGCTATTCTAGATACTTTAATGGTAAAATTAGAATACGCTACATTATAAAATAAATAATAAACACTAAATTAAAAAGATATTTCTATTATCGTATAAGATCTCCAAAATTAATTTCAAATATTTTCATTTGCTTAACATTTGATCTTCAAGATCAACTATTTGCAAGATATTCTCATTTAGTCATATGGATGAATTTATCATTTTTATTTCCTTTTCCCTTATCTCAAAGGATTGACATATGGAAATAAAATGTTTTAAGGTACAACATTGCAAAACCAATTATCTCTCCAATTTCAATAACCTTAATCAATGTATTTATTAGAAAGAATATAAAATTTTCCATTTATATCCACTTGTGTTTCTTTCTCATAACAAGAATCAGAGAAATTATATGTTTATGATTACTATATAACTTTCATAGCAAATTACCATATTCAATAAAATGACATTCACTTTAGAGCATGATGAGAGTATAACATTCACTTCAAAAAACTGTTTTGAATATTTTAGCAAACCTCCAAGAATGCTTTGTTTCGCAATTGGATGGTGATGCTCTATAATATCAATGGTTCATAAATTATTTTTACTCTAATGTATATAATGAAACTTTTCCATTTCTATCAAATATAATCAAAATCTTTAAACTTGTTTAATCCTTCGAAGATGGCTTTATAATTTGGTTAATGTTATAACTAAGCAATATTATGGTTTCATAATCAATCATTATTGCCCAAAATAAAGTACAATAAACTTAAATAAATAAAAATGAATAAATTATAACAAACATTAATACTGTAACCTTTAAGAATGATTTATCACCAAGTAATAAATTGAAAAAGACAAATAATATATAATAATAAAGATATATCAAAATGCCATCAAATCAAATGAGAAGTAGAACTCATAAATCCATAATGAAATAATAATAAAGAATATAAATAATACATGTATATAAACAATAACATATAAGCAAATTAAATAATACTTCTCTAAAACAATATATATATATATATATATATACATATATACATAATGTGAGTTCTAATTTCCTCTTAGTCTAAAATAACAATTGTATTCAAAATGACAAATAATTACGGAGATACGCAATATAATCTAATAAACAATGATCAAATAATCATAAACCATCAAATATATCATATAGTTATTCATGTTATACCAATTAAAGAGCACTACAAATACTTTAAAGAATTTAATGAGAATATGTGCAAGAAAATTTCAGTTTCAGTTCTCAACTTTTTATGAACAAATAAGAATGAGAAACGCTCTTGTACTAAAAGATATAATCCCATAAAAAATCATCAAAATAAAACATTTGCATAAGATCAAAAAATCTAACCGTGCGCTATAAGAAATTTTTAATTTTACCAATATAAGAAAAAAATTATTTTTCACCAAAAACTTAATAAATTTTTTTTCTAATATATAAAATATAATCATGCATAATGCTCTCAACACAAATAAATTGATATAATCTATTTCAATAGTAATAAACTAATAACTTTACCTCAATCAAAAATCAAATTGATAGAAATTCATACCGATAAAGTGTTATAAACTAACTAAAATTAACAATGATATAAAGAATACAAAATAAATATAGAGCATAAAAGAGTAGATATTGGAGAGAATTTTATACCATTGTATTTATTATTCTTTCTATAATATACCTTTATATATAGAAAAATACAATGATATATTTATAAAATAATAATGATAGCCATCAATTGTAAAATATAAATTATATAAATTATAAAAAATTATATCACGTAAATAGAAATAAATAGGAATGAAGATAGGAGCTCCGTATACATTCTATAGACATTCATATTTAATTAAAATAAATAAATAAATTTAAAAAAAAAAAGAAAAAAAAAAAAGAAGGCCTTGTTTTGAAAAATTGACCAAGGCGATGCTGTGGGCAAAAACAAATGGCCTACGCGCTCTTCAATTTCCCATTTGCGCAGTTTCTCTTCCATTTATTCATTGTAGTAGTACCATAGCCACCACAACAGCAAAACCAAACCCAAACACAAACACAAACACGAAAGAGAAACTGAGAAAGATGGTGACTTTAATGGTGGCTACGAGTATTGATCCAGCCTCCATCAACCCAGCAAATGCTCTCCTAGCCATGCCCGGATGGAACTCCGGCCCTCCCTTTCAGGTTCCCAGAACTCAATCTCCTCCAATTTCCCCATTTCTTAAAATGGGGCTCTGATCAATCTGCTTTCACTTTTTTGCTGATTTCCTTTTCTGGCTTTTTTTTTTTTTTTTTTTTTTTTTTTTCAGGATATGAAAAGCTTCGCTAATGGAGGAGTGAGGGTGGTAATACACGGAGAGAGCATAGTGAAAGAGGATAACTTGGACAGCCGCTGGGAGGAGGCTACCGGTGAGGTCGTCGACGAAGTCATCTTCTTTAGCAAACACACCGCCGTTTCCAACCGACCAGCTCTCACCGTCCACCCCATTGGTACTACCGCTTTCACTAGGCACTTTTCAATGAATTTCCATGATTTTGATTTGGGTTTTTCTTTTTTCATTTTTTTTATATGATATTAATGGGGTTGATTGCAGGGGTTCCCCATTTGAGAGAAGGGGATGTTCCGCCTCAGGGTGGGAAGCCTGGATGGGCTGCACCGCCAAGTCCTCGAATAGGGCCGTGGCTCAGACTTTTGAAGAAAATTGCAGAATCTCATAATCTAGTTCCTGAGTTTGAGGTTTTTTATTTATTTATTTATTTTTTTTTTGGTTTTGCTGTTGGGTTTTGTAGTACATGAAAGTTGCATTGTTTTGTAGATTACTTTGGAGGGTACTCATCATGGACCAGTGACAAATAAGCCTACTATGTTTCTGGAGATTGGTAAGTTTTCTTTCACTCATTTCTGCTTTCGGTTTCTGTAAATTTCATGGCTTGCTTAGACGTTCACACATTAGTGTAGATGTCGTTCTAGAGATTCATCTATTGCTTTTTTTTTTTTTTTTTTTTTTTTTTTTTTGTTTTTGGTTATAGGATTATTTTCTAGTGGTTTACATGATATTCCATTGCGCTTTAGTTAAGGCTCTCGATTATGATTCCTTAAATCATTTATGCGGCTGATTTGATAATGTAACTCCTTCATGCCGTAATTAATCTAAGGGAGATAGTGATAATGTTAACTATTCTAATGCTTCACAAGCCTCGTCTTTTGTCAATGTATTTTTCAATCGTGAAGGTTCTCATTATATTTAAGTTCTTAGCCCGTCTCTTTTAGGTCCTTTGTACCCTCACCTGCTCATTTTCTTCTCTCTGTACAGATGAATTTACGTTGTCCCATGTAACTCAGTTTGTCTTAATCTTCAATTCAAATACCCTTTTTTTCTTTGAGCTCATTGTAAAACTCTCTCTTATGTCAAGACGATTATTCATGCTTTCCTTGGTACTTACACCTCCAGCTATTTTAGCGAGCAACAGCTGTCTTATGAGCAAATAATAACTGCAATGTATGTAACCATTTGTTGAACATCTTTAAATTTGAATCATTGAAGAGCTCCAAGAAAAAATGCATGTCATATCGTATAAATATTCAAAATTTCCCCACTGTTAATTTTAGCTTGCTCTGAAACATTATATACTTTTTTTCTAATTCTTGATGGTAGTCTGTTGCCTAGCCTATATTATACGGAATGATTTAGTTTTTATTTGGAAGTTCTAGGTATATGTGATTGGTTCTTTTTGTCGATGTAGGTAGTACAGAAGATTACTGGAAGAGGCAGGATGCAGCTCAAGTTATGGCTCTAGTTGAGTAGACATGGATCACTTTTAATTATTTGACATATTCCTACTTTCTGTTCTTCTGAGCAATGACTTAAATTTACAATTTTAGTTCTGTTATTCTTAATGCTGATAAAAGTTTTATGACATTTTACTCTTATGATTTGGTGTATATATGTTTCCTTTTGAGTGACAATTGGCCTTAGAGGCTACAAATTGTCAAACATAATTGGTGAAAATTTATGTAATTTCATATTAATATAACTACATACACTAACATCTATCTCTGTTTAATCTAGGGATTCAATTTTCTGCATGTTGGTGGAACAGGCAATCTATTAGAAATTATTATAAATTATTTACTGACAAGGTAATGCTGTTGGTGTTTGCAGCTAGTGTGGGAGGGACTTGGACTTGGAGGGGGAGCTGCTGTGGGGAACTGGAGCAGGTGATCGTACACATAAGCAGAACCTGTTTAATTAGACTGTTTCCTACTAATTTATTGTGTGAAATGCATATATACATGGTACCTGTTTATTTTATATATTCTCTCACTGTTTAATTTTGGATGTTCTTTCCATCCTAACTTATTTCAGCCAAACAGCAGACATCATATTTGAATTGCATGTCAATATCAAGTGATATAACACTCTTTGTTTGTTTATATATGGTCTCACTTACTTTTGCATATAGACCTCATTTATCTGTAAGCAACAGAAATGCTGCCACATCAATTGGAATCTAAAATTAGATAAATAAAGTTGGTGCTTATATTCAACACTAAACCACCTAAATAGGTGTATAACATTGTACTATATATTGTTTTATCTTTCTGTTTTTTTGTTCTTTTTCAAATAGCCAATCCTGGGCTGTGCATGCACTTGGTCAATGTATGTGGTGAGTTGATGCTTCATTTGACATGGGATGTGTCGTTTTTGTAGTCAACATGAACTGGGTGACATGTTGGTATGTTATATATATTACTATTTCCCTTACTGGTGATGCTTGTCTAACCTTATTTTCGAACTTTGTGATTTCATAGGGACAGTGATAAGAACAAAGTCCTTCTTGGAATAGGCGGTGGGCATTACGCACCTCGGCACATGGACATTGTTCTGTAATTTTCGATAACTTTGAAGCTTTTTTGTGCCATATGCATAAACTATAATCCTTCTTATTGAGCAATTCTATTAAAGTAATTATGGAACACAATTGAACATAAAATTCAAGTTTTGCAAAAGCATTTTACAATCAAACTTACTACCTTTTTCCTGACCAAGATTACTAAAGGTTTATCAGCTAGCATACTACATGTATTATCTCAGTTTTCTAACATATAAATAAGAACTGTTTGTAAAATATTCTTCTCTGTCTGCTCTACTGGGAATTTATCTTGGTTATTCTCTTTTGCTTTCTCTCTCTGTTTTTTTTTTTTTTTTTTTTTTTTTTTTTTTTTTTTTTTTTTTTACCCCTGGAAAAATAAAAAATTTGGTTTTTGCACTTGGTGAGCATTTATAAATTGTGTTCATCAAAATATTTTGGACATTATGGATATAATAGCCTTTGTAATCTTATTCCAACGGACCTACTTCTGCTGTAATTTTAATTTCTTCTCAGCATTTTACATGTTTAAGTAAATCCTTGATAGGTTTGTTGATGATTGGCTTAGTGGAAGTAATATTTACGCGTGAATGAAAACTCTCTCTCTCTTTCTTGTATTTATAGCAAAGATGGTGTTTGGGTGGGCCATCTACTCTCAGGATATTCTATACCAATGGAAGATCCAGCCCAGTCAAAAGGAGAGGGTAATGCAAAAGTTATCAATGGGACATGGAGAGAAGCAATCAAAGCTGCCTTTGAGGCTACAAGAGTGGCCTTCCCTGGTGGAGAAATTCTAGCCCATCTTGATCAAAAGTAAGTTTACTGTAGTTACATTTAGACATAACCTGTAAATTTAATTGGATGGCAAACATTTTGTAGTAATTTAGTTTCACATAAACTGGATTTATTATGGGTGCTTCCTGTTGTTGCTGTACTATAAATTTGACTAGCATGATATCTCTCACAAGGTAGAAGAATCAATGCAGTTTGCATTAGCATTGTCTAAATCACTTTTTTTACATGTTTATAGGATTGTTATACCCTCTATCCTACTTGCTAGGTTCTCCTGACATACGGATGCTTCTTTCCTAAATCCCAAACTGAAGTTTCTTAATGAGATTGTCTTGCAAAAAACGATGCATTATAATGTGTTGATTATCTGTTTGCCATTATAACGAGTTCTACTTCTGTGATTATTTGCACTTTAGACTCTTAGGATTCTGTCAATGTAACTTTCTGAACACCACCCAATCTAATCTTCTAAAACTCTTTGGCTGCAGGAGTTTCAAGAGCTGGCAAAAGAATGCAATTATAAGTTTCTTAGGCGAGCAGAACATTAAAATTGGAAAGCCAAATGATTTCTACTGAACTGATCAATAGCATTTTTCTGCTTTCGATATTTAGATGCAAGTATAGTCTATTGGCAGAGGATTGACTATGGTTAACAGAATAAAGATCCCTGTTAGGCACACCGCACACTCAACAGATTTATTTACGTCCTCAGCAAGGTTATCTATGCTCATCAATGTAGCTAAAGGATGGGAAGGAAGACCGATAGAACTCTGTAAAGATGAATATAAGCATTGCCAATGCTTCTCATCTACATATTTATCGCCAATTTTGCATGTCATTTGGCTTTGTATTGCTACCGGGAATGATTTTTATAAAGTTGTATTAGTGAAGTAATACCAGAATATATGGAGGCTGCTTAGTTATTAGTTAATTTCTTGCATAAACAGAACCAATGTGACATCATACATATTTGTTTATATGGTATACTGACTACTTAAATAATATTTCAAAACCCAAAAGGAAAACAGTGAGCATGTTGATGAATTTTGGTGCCTGTTCAAAATAGTTGAAGGATACTGTTGGTTCTTGAATCTTGGTTGATATAAGAGATACTAAGCTTCAGGTCTTAACTGAAAAATTATTCAAATTTGGATTTCATTTTCTGGCTGCATAAACATAACTAGTCCAAAAACAAAATGCAATTCAGTAATTGGCTCATCTTTGCATTTCTAATGCCAAGCACAAAAGCATTTAGCATTCCTTTCTTCCAGGAAAATGTCAACAAACTCTTTGTTGTGATTGGGCATACTGTCAGAAAGAATCAACAATCTAATTTAATTTTCTGGGCATCTCTATGTTGATAACATTCTCTCTCAATGGAGTGGGAAAATGTGGCTTAAAGCTGGACTGGTACCCCACGAAAAGCCTTTGAAAGGCCTAATCACAATAGGTCCGTCATAGACTGTAAAGTGTTGGTCAAACTGACCATTGGCAATTTTTTTTTTTTTCCTTCTTTTTTTTTTAACCAAAATAATAATAATAATAATTAAAAAAAGAAAAAGAAAAAGAAAAATTATCCCGAAAGCCATGTCTCAAAGCTAACGATTTTGGACCAAAAATATTATTAGAAAAACACTGAGCCAGCACCTGAACTGGAACTAGCTGGATAAGGAGCCGAATTTTGAAAAAGAAATAATAATAAAATAAATTATTACAAAAGGGTGGCTGTTAGTGGTCTTAAAGGCTGGCATGGTCTCCATTTATGTGATTGAGTTGCGGAGTTATTGTCAAACTTGGTGGTAATTGTGTTCTGATTTGATTACATACTGTTGTTTTCAATCAGTCATTAACAACATTCATTCATTCACTCTCAACCACAAACCAAACATGTGAAGCAAGCATAGCCTCTCCTGTATTTAAATTATTAATTATTTATATATATATATATATATATATATTCATCTTGACTAATTTAGCAAGTTGTAACATATAACGCTGACATGCGCATATAATCAACCTATCATATAAAGGACTTGCTGGTACATTTTTTGCCATATTTTTTTAACTTTTGGTCAATACCAAAACTTAAGCCACAAACTTCTTCTTTAAATTTTTCCTCACTAGGAAAAGCGACCACGTAAGATGGATTCTTGGTTTTTCTTTTGTTTTTTTTCTTCTTTTTTTTCTTTTTCTCTTCTGACCGAGATAAAGCAGTGCCTTGTAATTTAAGTAAAGGATTAAAAAAAGCCAAAATTTTGGGGTGATAATTTACTGAGTAGAAATCAAAACCCCAATCCAATGGCTGAAAATTGAACATCTTCATCGTGATGGTACCCAACACCATTGGATCTAATGCCTGACATACTGGAGAATAATGGCATTGTTTGAATAAATTTATATGGAATTATATTATATGATGTGGATAGTACAAATGTCTGATCTTCAAAGCAATTTATGGGATTTGTCTGTGGGCAATTGTGGAAGTCTATGCCTCTTAAAAAAACCCATTATCCATGTCAAACAAGAAAAGGGAATTATACTAGAGCCAAAAGAGGGTCACACATACCCACATTGGCCGACCAGGTCACTTTCTGAGAAGGGCTGGTGTTTGAATTTCTAAATATATTCTACATTGTTATTATTTATTTATTTCTTTTGTGTTTTAGAGATTTGGGAAAGACCCAACAAAATAATGGCACAAAGGAAGCAGGATTTTGTCATTGAGTGAGAAAATTCAAGCAATAGAGGAGGCAAAGTTGACAAGAAACTGGCTCTATGTTTTGTGGATTGCCTTTGTCGTTTTGGTACAAGGATCTCATTTGGAGCTTGCACATCAATCCTGGAATGTGAAAACCCTTCTGCATATTTGACCATGGTTTTTTTTTTTTTTTTCCCCTTTGAAAAACAAATAGGTAAATGAGAGTTTAAACTCAAAGCTCCACTTCTAAAAATGATAGATTTCGTCGTTATCCTTTATTTAACAACTATAGGAACATATAGCTGGCAAGTCCAGTTTCAGTTCTGTTCATTAAAAACCAAATAATAATAATAATAATAACAGTAATAATAGTGATAGATAAATATTTTTTCAAACAAATAATTAAATAAATTTGTAACTGTCAACATTATAAAGCAATCATCATAAGTGATCACCTGTTGGGAAATTATTCACCAAAAAAATCACCTGTTGGAAAATGATAACTATTAATCATTTTATTTTAAATTTCTTTTTATTTTTTAGTATTAAAAAACTTATATGAATAAAAAAAAAAGATCCGTCTTTAGGGATTCTATGTGATAATAGGTAATTTAATATATTACTATTCAGAATTTACTTTACTAAATTAGGTTTTTAATTGTTGAAAAAATAAATACAACCAATTAATATGCATCACACTTATAATAATCATCATTTGTAACATATAGTAAAATTCTGAATGAAAAGGTCAACCATTATATATATATATATATATTTAATAAATAACTGCTACAGAATGTTAATTAATTATCATTATAGGAAGAGGAAAAAAAACAATGAATATATACCAATAATCACCTACAATGTAAGTCAAATTATCTATAGTTACATTAAGCATTAAAATAAAGCATGTGGCTTATAAAATAATTATTGAATCTTTGAATATAAATGGCTCATTACATCATATCATATACACAATAGTTATATATAAGTTTTTACCAGCTGTCAATGTCACTGGTGTTACCATTTGGTGACAAACAAAACATTTTTTTCTCAATGCATTAGCAATGTTGCTTTCTATCATTCACCAAAAAAAAAAAAAAAATGATGGTTCCTATCGTTTATATTCTAGTCATTTAATCTTAGTGACGTAAGCTATTGAATAATTAATGTTCTCAATGAAATAGAACCAAAACGGATTAGTAGCTTGTTTGGTGGTTAATTGAATTCCTACCCATAAATTGTCAGATATTTGCCTACATACATAAATGGAATGAGCATAAAACAAAATTTATGAGTAAAAAAGAGAAAGAAAGAGAGGGAGAGAGGACACCATAAATTATAAGCAAGCGATCCTCCAATGAAGTGGGAAAAAACATTGAATGGTGATGGGGCTGCTATACAAGGGCTATCTTCTACAGCCTAGCCGTTTATATATTTATGGACCATTATGAGAATAATTTATTATTAGTAGTTTGTGATGTTTTTTATTTGTTTATGTATGTTTTCAATCAGTGTCTTTTTTCAAAATTATTGTCTATTTGTTATACCATCTTCTGAATTATTGTGTTTTTTTTTTTTTTTTTGATATTCTTTTGAAAACTATAACTACCATGTGAAATTACTGTTGAAGGTAATTGAAAACAATTAAACAAGGTGGTATAGAGAGAATTTAAAACTTTATCTGGTTTGAATTTAAAGAAATGGTTTCTGTATCTTGAAAGATAATCACTATAAAACTATAAGCACCAAAGCTAAGCAAAATTGTATTAAACAAAGAAAATTCAACTTTTATCTTAATAAATATATAAATATCAAATTTTTAAAAACTGTAATTTCAATAAAATACCTGTAAATTCTTCTTTTTTTATGTTATAATAATTATTCAGGTTATTTGATATATTAATATACATAGATATATTCATATTTATATTTATTATATATATATATATATATATGTATATAAATACGTTTTGATTTTCTGGATTTCTACGTTTATTAATTTCCTAAATCCTAACACCATTAACATGAAGAAATAAAATTCCAACCCACTAAAGTACATGGGACCATGTTTTTGTGGCGTCCAACAATTTGTTATCAATGGCAATGCTTTCTCTGCATATGGATTCATACTTTCGCACACGCAATTTCCTTGATTTCAAGCTCTAACGGTTGGTGCTGTGTCAGAATTAATTTGATGAAGATGATAGAATATCTCAAACCTCCATTTCTGATTTAAAGCTTTACCATATTCTTTTCTTTTGAAGGAAATATATAATTTATCTGCGACCAAGAGTTTGTTACATGCATTTAGGATATATAAGTTCTTAATTATCCAATATTTATTTATTTATTTTTATACTGATCTATGTGAAACTTACCTATAGGATCCCTATATACAGTATGAGATTTTGAGACTAGCTTGTATAGTTGTATCATATAAAGGTTTCCTTAAATTCTTCCTTGGTTTAATGAATTCTTACAAAAATAAAAATAAAAATAATTAAAATATAAAAAATATAAAAAAAATTGAAAAATTAAATATTTAAAGATATTTTTGACATTTTATCGATAGATTTTTTAAAATATAAAAAAATCATTAAAAATAATGATATGCCTAATAAGTTTTATAATATTAATAAAATCATTCATATTTTTAAAAGGAATTTATAGAAATACCCCTTTGTTTTATCAATTTAACTTAAATACCTTTTCTATTTCCATAAATTTCAGAAACACCCTCTTACACTTTATTTTCATTAGAGTGTCTCCCACTTTGTACATAATGTTTTAAAATTTTCATCAGCAAATTAAGATCCATTGGTATAGAGGATGAAAATAAATTTTTTATTTGTAAAGTTTTTCATAGTAGATCTTTTTTAATTAAGACTTTTCTTTTTATCAAAAAGTTAATGATTGTTAACTTTTGAATTAAAAGACAGTATATAAAACTCATAAGCATTGAGTTGTTTACTAAATAATGTAACAAAAATGATATTTTATTATTTTATTGGTTTAAAAAGTAATGCAACTTAAATACATATCATAGAACTTTGAAGGGGATGAAAGAAATTAATAGTGAAATCTCATTTTAGCATGCACTTGGTAAACCACTAGGTACCTTAATAGTGTTGATAAAAATATACTTATTGAAATTAATAATATTATAGATACGAAGAGGTTTACCAACATATAATGACGAATTAGGGTTATTATTATTATTTTGGATAAGAATGAAGTGTAATTATTCTATTTGTTTATATTTAGTTAATATTTATTCTTTTAAAAATTTACTTTTTTATATTTAGGTTATATTAGTATCACAATCTATGAAATAATAACATATCACATTTTCATATCATCGTCATATATATATATATATAATAATAATTCTATAGTGCAGATGTATGGATATTTATATGGTGCGGATGTCTACAAAGACGATAATTTTTTTAAAAATCATCATTTTTACAGATGTCTACATCATAAAAATGTATAAACGTCTGTACCATAAGAAGATATTATATATATACTAGTTAGATTTTTTAGTACTCATAACATTACTCAATTAAAATTATGGTTTGATCATAAAAATATCACCTTATATGTGAAAATTTCAAAAATATATATATGCGTATAAAACGTATAATATTATGACAATAATAAATTATGAAAGAGTATTTTTTTTTTCTTTTAAAAAATACAAAAGAAGAAATAATGTGATTCTTTTTAGTGTTTTTTACAATTTTAGGCCCATCTAGTTTGGCCACAATTTCAATTGAATATCCAACTTTCAATTTTTCAATTGAATGCCTTCATTTTTATATTGGCTTCAATTTATGCTTCCAATTTTCATTTTTCCGATTGAGATTCTTAATCTTATTTTTATTTTCAATCTGGAAATTCCATATTCAACCTTTATTGTGGGGAATTTTATTTAGTTTTTAATAGTTAAAGTTAATACATTTTTTGGATTTATAATAAGATATTTATTTTCTGGAAAAATTTTATTAGATCCATATTGGGAAAAAAAAAAAGGAAAAAGAAACTAAAATTCAGAATCTTAATTGAAAATGAGGCCTAAATTGAAACGAAAATTAAAATAGAGACATTTAATTGAAAATTTAGAAATCTTAATCTCTCAATTAAAACTAAGCTGTGAAATCTTCCCAACCCCTGCTTTATATAGCTTGTGTGCCGCGAGTAGGTTTTATATTTTTGTTGGAATCTCCGCTCCATTTTGATAGCTCTTTCAAATAGCATGAGCATTAAAAGCATTCAATTAGACTAGAGCATTATATATATATATATATATATATATATTTCAAAGGAGAATGAAGAAAGGAAGAGAAAGGAAGAGAGAAGGAAAAGAAGATGAAGATTCGACAAGTCATTTTATCGAAAATTCTTTAATGACTTCAATTGAGTCTGGCAAAGAGTAGGGAATTGCCTCATCTTTAGAAAAACAGGGGAAAGTGGAAGTCAAGTGGCCTAATCCGACTACAAGGGGAGAGAGAGTGAAACAACCAGAACTACCTTTTTACCGTACGAAATCATGAACTGGAATTTGTGAGCATTCAATGTGGGCATATAAAAAAAAAATAAATAAAAATAAAAATAAAAAAAAAAGGTGGGGGAAAAAAAGAGATGTATGGCGGAGCGCAGCTAATTCATAAAAAGGTAAACAGATCTGGAAGTAATGTGCTTTTCCTACCAAACCATAAGCCTAATTCCTTACCTGTCCTTGTAGCTTCCATTATAGAGCAAGCGGCTTCCCCCGCAAACTGTCATAACTCATGAACTAAATAAATAACTATAAGTAGATACATAATTTCGACTGTGATCAGACAACCAAAAATCAGTTAATGACAGAGCATACTGTGATAGATTAATCGACATCCAAAGAATGCTCGACCGAGTCACAAGGTGAATTGTATGCCCCAACAACAACTAAAGGGCTCAAAAATATAGTCTTATTTTTAATTGCTCATATATATATATATATATAACCTAAAAAATGTGTGTATATATATTTCTTTTATCCAATATTCCCAATTTAGGTAAATGAAGGAGGTTTAGGTGACAAATATATTTGGCAACGAATTGTGTTGAATTGTGTTCATATCAGATCATGTCTTATCATGTTCGAATTTATTATGTTAGATTTAATAAACTCAAACACAACCTTTTTAAGTTTTCGTGTAGAAATAAGTAAACCTAAACATATTCATTATATTATCGTATAATTCGTTACTCAACCATGTGAATCTGTTAAAAATATATACAAATTCAAAAATTCAAATTTGATTTAGGTTTCAAATGATAACATGATTTTTTTTTTTTAAATCTTGCAAATATACTTGTTTTTTTAGATTTTTAAAAAATTAAATTAAAAAAATAACAAACTAATGTATGTTTAAATAATAAATTAAGTATTTTTAATATATAAAATTTGCATAGTAATAAAAATACCCTTCCTCAATAAGTTTAATGGATTTTTTGTATGTTATCACTTTTTATCTGTTAAAAGCTGTTAACTTATTAAGTAATATTGATATGAAATCGATATAATTTTGTAAATTTGAACCGTAAATTGTCATACGAGTTCATGTTATATTATCGTATCATATGAGATTTTGTCAGATTCAATGACAAATGTCTAGACATTGAATGCTTTAATAATTGTTATTTGAATTTAAATGTAAAAAATTATAACAAGTCTTTACACTTTCCATATAAATATCTCTTCTTTAATATAGTTTAAGAAATTTTCTCACTAAAAAAAATAATTTGATTAATTACACTTTGCATCTCTAAAGTTACAATTATTTTTCATTGTGCTATCCAACTTCTAAAGACTTTCACATTATTGCATCTAAACTAACATTTTAATCTAACTTTAATATAATTCTTAACGCCACCAAAATTTTTAATAAAACATGCTTCATGTGTATCTCACATGCTTTCAACTAAAGGTTATTTTCATACAGTATAGCTATCAAAAATTTATGAGATTGAAATATTGAAGAAAAACAAGTAACATTGTATTTTCTTTTTCTTTGACTTAAATAAAGCGATGGATATTATGAGTTTTATTTCAATAATTAAACAGTTATATTGATTTTTCTTAGTTATATTGATTTTTTTTTTGTTTTGATTAAGGTTAATTCTATTGATATTATGAAATTTAATAACTATATTACATTCTACATACACTTACTTTTAATTCAATTTTTACCATCTACATCAATAAATTATACATTATTTATCCTTAAATATAATTAAATACATAAACTACATCATTTTACCCCTTAATTTGATTGCTCTAATTTCCAAATTAGTCTTGCCTGGTTCATCGTCAACTTGTAAGCAAATAAATTAGTCTAATTGATTCATTTACTTAAATCACAAATCTTATATACTGGGTTACGATCACCTTCATAAATGGAAGGATAAGTCTTTTTTGAATATACATGAAGGAATGATTTCATATATCATTAAATTTTTGTCTGATTTAATACTTTGAATCTAGTTATCTACTTTAATATACAAAATCTGAAAAAGTTTAAATTGTTTGAACTATATATACTGAATGAATTTACTTATTCCATTTGATTTATATAATATGAATTTCATTATTTTCTCCTATATACATAAGATTGATTCAAGTCATTCATACTATGTATATCGAGTCCAATTGTTTTTTTGGGTATACAAAACTCATATAAGTTCAAATTGTTTGTGTTATATAATCCAAATCTAATTGTCTTCTCCGGTATACATAGCTTGAACAGATTCAAATCGTCCAAGATATGTACACCGAACAACTTTAGAGTTTCCAATCCAAATTTTTCTTATTTTTAAAACAATTCATGTGAAGAACAAATAAAATAAAATTTTCAAAAAATATGAAAGAAAAATTAATTAAAAAATATAAAGAAAACAAATAAATCATAAAAGATAAATAGGATTGAAATGAATGATTTCGCAATCATATTTGTCTTTCTTTTCCTCTTGATCACTAAATTTTTTTTATCTCCATTGTTTTGGTTTATTATTTTTTCTAAAACTCCATTGTAGTATACATAATAATTTATTTTTATTATGTTTAAGTTGTTAAAGGTATTTGTGACATTTTATTAAAGGATATTTTTGAAATATATAAAAATATAATTAAAAAATTGTGTGGTTATTAAATTTTGTAGTGTGGATAAAATAGAATTAACCTTTCTTTATCCCTAAATTACTTTTTTCCAAATACCCTTTATCGAAAGGCATGTAACCTATATATGAGGCATATTCCACCATACTTTGGATGGTGTTAACAATGATAGCAAAATGATAGTTTTGGATGCAATATGAGAGCTTTTACAAGTAAGAATTAAAAGTAGAAAACAATACAGAATTTGGAGGTGCAAAGTGTAATTAGTCAAAAAAAGCTACTATCTTTTGCAGTTTGCCCCTCAAACTATAAAACCCTTTACATCGTCCTTTAATTATTATTTTTCTTTCATTTTAGTTCAATTACACAATTTTTCCTAATAAATTTGGCAAAATTACTCATGTATACTATTCAAAAGTAAAATAAAATATAATAAAACATTTTCAAAACAAAATTACATGAGTTGTGTATGCTTAATTTAATTAAATTCATCTATCAAAATGCATAGTTAGACTTAACTCATAGGAAAATAATAATTCAAGAGTAATATAGGAACTTATAGTATAGGGGATAAAATGTAAAAGATTATTATAGTTGAAGTGGATAAATTGTAGTTATCCTTAATCTATATACAATCATATTATACTTGGCCATCTCAAACATATTATATATCTCGTGCTAAATTATATGCAATCCATTGAATCACCTTGGACTACATGCAATTAAGTGTTTATTGGTCAATAAAATATGTACAAGTTCGTCCAATAAAATAAGATTACACACACACACACACACAAACACACATACATACATATATATATATATATATTATTTATATTATTATTATTATTTTTTTGTTTTGTTTTGTTTGAAGGGTGAGTTATATTAACCAAAAAAGCAAGAGAAACTTGCTATACATTAGGAGATGGCTGCAAGGCCGCTCTCCTTAAATACAAAATCACAATAATAGGAACCCTTAACTAGGGAGTTTTTAAGATGCCAATTACAAATGAAATGAGCTGCAAAATTCATCTCCCTCAACACCCTAACAAAAATAATCTCAAGAAAACTAGAACACAGCTCCAAAATTCAATTTAAAATGTTCTTAACTGCCCAATGTACATGCACAGAAGAAAGATTATTCAAGCATTGGACAACTACTCTAACATCGTTTTCATAGCACACTTTCTGCTAGCCTTTCTCTTTCTCAAGATTGATTGTCTAAAAAATGGCAAAGGCTTTGACCACTTCAGGAATGTTAGTAGGGTGAAAGCTTGCTAAAAATTTAAGAACTCGGGCCACACTCATCTCTAGCAATAATCCCATATAAACATTTCTCATCATTAACCGAAGCATCAGAGTTAATTTTGATAGTGTCAGGAGGGGGAGGTTACCAACAACCAGAGCCTTGTAAGAAGGAAGAAAACACCGCAAGCTCAATGGCCATGGCACATTTGAATTCACCAAACTTGTTGTTCAAAGCACTAATGGATTCATCGATAAGAAAACTCTTCCCTTTATGAATTGTTGAATTTCTAATTTTCCATATCAAGTCTTAGATAATAGCAGAATAAAGAAAAAAGTCAATGAAGTCTTCAGGAAGGACATGAAGCACTCCAATCAGTGAGATTAAGCACTTCAAATAATCACTAAGGTTGGACCTTGCAAAACAATTCCATCTAACACTTCAAGGAGAAGCAACCCATAAAACTTTTGCCTCTTGGCATTCAAGAAACAAATGTATCTCATTTTCAAGGCAACCACAATCATAAGGGTAGTTAAAATCATCCACATCATAGTTGCGGACCATAAGGGTAGAAAAGGGTGGAAGGCCATGTGGGACAATTTCCAGAGGAAGAATTTCAACCTTTCATGGATTTTCGAGGACCAAATACACTTCCACCAAGGAGAGGGATCCAAATTTTTCCAAAAAGAAAAAGTGAAGGCAAATTTCATAGAGAAGTAGCCAGTCTTATTGCCAATCCAGATCAACATGTCCTCTACCTCATTATTAGACCAACAAATTTTTCTAACATTGTTCACAATCATGGGATCAAACAGATTACTTAAAAGATTCCAATTCCAAGACCCATTAGAAAGCTTCAGAGAAGACACCATACCACTTGTAGACCTTTCAAAAGAAGGATTAGGAATTGGTTTGAAATCTAGGTTATTTGGAATCCAAGAGTCTTCCCATTAATCAATCTTTTCCCCCTTCCCCACATGAAAAACAGAGACGAATAAGGATTGAGTTTTGAGCCTGAATGATTTCATGCCACGACCAAGAAGCATTCTTCTTTTTACTACATTTCAAAAAAGACGAACTCAGGAAATATTTGGCTTTTAGCACCTTGACCCATAACTTATCATCCTGCACTGCTAAGGATCTCACTAACTTGTTGAGCAAGGCTAGATTCATATTCTCTAGTCTCCTAATTCCAAGACCACCGCAACATTTCGGTTGACAGGCTTTCCTCCAAGCAACAGGGTTCAAGAAATTACTTTCCACCCCCATGACTCTAAAGGAATCTGAAAGCAAGTTTAACCACACCTCTGTACCAACTCATTGGAAACAAGAGGGAGGACATGGCATATAGCAGCATAACTCTTATATTCAATTTTGATTTAACGGATTATTTAATTCATTTTATGGTATATGATAATGATGTAACACAATACTATAATTAGATGTAAAAAAGGAAATGCATAATTTTATAATTTTTTAAGACAAATCCAATGCAATTTACATATCATGTGACAATACTGTTAAAAATTCATTTTTCTCCTAACCAAAAATAAATTTATTTGTCATTTTTAGTATTAAAAAAATTGAAAATTAATATTATCATATATATGACTGACCAATATTTTTATTCCTATATAGTCACTATAAAATGAGCTACATAGCTCACTAAATTATAACTATATATAAATAGGTACACGTATGAATATTAGATGCTAACACGGGCAAGATGAGTTGGATTCCTCAAGGAAGATAAAGGGCAAGAAAAAAAAAAAAAAAGTTGTGTGCAATAGTAATTAATCAGCTTACACGACCTCTACATCGATGAGAACTGAGGAAACCATAAAATTCATGAATAATAAGTAATTAATATTCAACAACAAAAGATTCCCATAAAAATTACATTCTAGTTAACATGAAATCTTATAATTTTAAGAGTAATTCCTAATTTATTAATGGAAGAAAATGCGCTGAAAAATATTCAACTTATACCTGATCATACCTAGTTTTAGTTAGGTTGAAATTTGGTATTAGTGCTACATCTACAGATTTTTCAGTTAATTAAGCTGCGATGCAAGATTTTGTGTAATAAATACTTGAATAAAAAAAAAATTATATTTTTACTCTTTTGCTAAGTACTAAAAAAAAGCTACTTGATCTTGTTTAATCTTCATCTAGTTTCCGTATGAAACTTAAATATCAGAAAATAAATAAAATGGAGGAAGTCGTCCACTTCATGCAATTACGTGCGCTTGAGAAGGACAATGAACTAAAATATATATAATATATATGTACCCAAAAATAAAAAGATAAAAGAAAAATAAAATAAAATAACGTTATCAGTTAAAAGAGAACAAATTAAATAAGTTATCCTTCGCTGCATGTTTAATGCAGGGCTATTTGGAATCATGAAGATTCTGGTATGCTTCATTTTGACTGGCGGTGCCTTGAAAGCTTTTTTAAGTCCAATAAAAATATTTAAAGTAATATCATATGTATGATCATAAATGATAAAGATAGGATTAGTATATATTAATATCTTTTACTTTTACTTTTACAATTGATATTTTTTTGTCAACGATTAATAATCTTAAATAAATAAATAAAAATAAATTTAAAGTGATTAATTTTTTTTTATCAAAATTTTGATATCTATGATTTGATATTTTTTAAATAATTTATTTTTTTATAAATATAAAATAATATCAATTTAATATTATTAAAAAATTATTATATAATTAATTATTAAAATTTTAATAAAAAAATTTGATATTATAGTATTGATAAAAAAAAAGAAAAAAAAGAAAATTAGAGCTGGTTTTGGCAGGTGTACTTAACAACGACCCACCTACTAATTTTCTCCAAGCTAACTGATTTTTTTAAAAAAAAAAAAAACATTTATCACCAATAACGATGATTAGAGAATAAAAACATAAAAATAATACTAGAAGTACAAACTAGTTGATTAAAATATCTATCAAAATGTTTTGGTAAGATAACCGATTATTATTTTATCGGTTAAAATTTTTTATAATAATCATCAATAATAATAAATAATATTTTTTATTTGTATTGCTTAAAATCAAATATATATATATATATATATATATATATATTTGAATTTGCTTAATTAAATTAAAATTTTATCTTTTAATCATCTTTATTAAACAAATTCTAATGAAATATAATCCTATCAAGACCATCCAATAGTATTGTTTAGATAATATTTTGAATTTGAACTATTCATTAAAAAAATCAATATATAACAAATTATATTAAATTAAATATATATATATATATATATTGCTTCCAATTTAAATAATCCTTAATCATTAAGTAATGCAGAAAATAATTTGTAGAAATAACAAATATATGAGGCCTAATTATGCAATTTATTTTGTTTTTTGTACATTGCGTTGAACAGAATTTGGTTTCATGTGATGGGGAATTTAATTTAATTAATTTCTTTTTGGTGAATAAATTTAATTGGTTTCAGATCCCCGTGCAGATGCAAACACATACTACGTTTTTGTTTCTTACAATGTGAATCCCAATGTCAAACTTTCTGTTACCCTGCGTCCCCATTTACATGGTGATTATGATGTTTAATAGTTTAATATTAAGAGCCTTTTGTTTTTTTTTTTTTGTGGTGAATAAAAGAGCCGTTTCCTTTCACGAATAAAATACCGAAAAAGGTCATTGAGACAATATATATATATATATATAATTTACTGAAAAGGTCTCAGGTTTTTATTATTATTTGAAAAAAATAAAAAGTGTGGGAGGCAAGCAAGCGAGGCCAAAGAAATCTTGTTTAGAATTTAATATATGTTGCTCTCATGAGGGTTAAGCAGCAGACAAAATAGTTGGCAAAGGTTGGTGGAATATATATTATTATTTTCTCATATAGTTTTAAGCTTTTGATGAAGTGAAAAATCAATGTACAAAAATGACTTCATATGATGAAAAAATCAAACCAATTGGTAGGGCATGTGGTTTATAAAGGTCCTTTTTTTTTTTTTTAAATGAGACTAAAACCATATTTTTTGGCTAAATAGAGACCAAAACCATATTTATGAAGGAAAGAAAATTTAAAGTAGACCGTTGTGCACAAAGTTTAATCTTCATGAGATCGCCAAGCCGTGTCATGTTTTTATAGCATATGGGGGTTTCAATGATTTATGTGTAATTATAGCATAAAAGCATCTCTAATAATTTTTTATGTTGAATATTTATTATTCTATGAAAAAATAGACAACCATTCAAAAATTTATTTTTGATAATTATTGTTTTGCAGTTCTTTATTATATTCAATATAAAATTTAATAAACTTAAAATGAATTATAAATTTTAAAAAATTTGATGGATTGTTATGAAATTTAATAAATTTCATAAATAATTTATAAAAATTCAAAAAAATCTTTACTGTTAAGGTTGGAATTCATATTTATAATTTTTTTTACAATTTTATTTTTAAAATTTATTTCAAATTTATTAAAATTAATTATTTTTTAAAATATTTTAAAATTAATAACTTTTTAAATCTCATAATAATAATAAAAAAATATACAAAGTTTAATCTTCATGATATCGCCAAGCCGTGTCATGTTTTATAGCATATCAGGGATGTGAATGATTTACGTGTAATCATAGCATAAAAGCATTTTTAATAACTTTCTTTATTGTTGAATTTTTTTTATTCTATAAAAAAAATAAACTACCACTCAAAAACTTATTTTTGATAATTATTGTTTTGCAGCTCTTTATCACTATCTATTTTAATATTTCTTACACATAAGCTTGATAGTGTTTAAATAAAACTATTGAAGAGTTTTTTTTTTTTTTTTTTAAAAATATAGATATGTAGTTTTATAATGTGACAAGAAATAAAAATTAGCAATGGATAAATTATTGGAAATGCTTTAAGTAATAGTTTTCTAAATTTGAAAGAAGTGTAAGTGATAACTTTCTAACTTAGAAATTCTGTTTGTATTTTGTTTACATTTTAGATATGCTATTTGTATTTTTGTTAAATTTCAAAGAGACATATAAAATTGTCCCCAAAGAAACATAGAACTTGAAAGAATCATTCTATTGGTTATGAAATTGGTAGGCATCCCTTTTACATGAGTAATTTAGTTTGAAGTCTCCCTCAATAGAGGATGGAAGAGCTAACTACCCTGCCTGCACAGCTCATTCCATATCCCAATGCATGATGCATTTATATGTTTGTATAAATATATATATATATATATATCTTTTTCAATAATCTAATCACACATCTCATCACTCCCTTTTTTATCTCATTGAATTGGTTTATGTGATAATGTCATTGTATTTTAAATTCAATTTCTAAATGTTATTAAAAAGGTGTATCTTCCCAAAAAAAAAAAAAATGAAAAAAAAAAAAAAACCCTCCAACCTAATAATTCAGCTCATTCATTGAACATCATGACTTGCTTATATCATCCAAATACAAAACTGGAGTAGCAAATGAAAGGATGGGCAACCAAGCAAAGCCATCTACCAACATCACTTTTGGGGTTTGGTTGGTTCCCAAAGTGGGTTGAGTAGGCTTTTTTTTTTTTAATTAATTAATTTTGTGTTTCTCTTTTGGGTATTTCGTAATGTGGTTGTGGAGATTTGTGGTTTATCTTACAGTAGCATACAAATCAAACTCTCAAAGGATATAATTAATGGACTATTACCATAAATATTTTGCATGAAAATAATTGAAAGTCTTCTCTGTTATATGAACTACTACTCATAACACCAATCTCCCCCTCCGATGAACTTTTCCATCATGGTAGAGAGTGATAAATACTTTTTAATGATTTATAAATGTCTTTACATTATCTATTTGGTTATATTTAATATCTATTGATTAATTTATCAAAAGTTTTTTTAAGAAAATAAATTAAAAATTACAATTTTTTAATGGATCAAATATTTAATCAATCTATTTTAACAAACTCTTTGCCTCTTTTATCATGTCACCATTGAATGAAATTAACTTTTTTGGGAATGGGAGATACTTTGATTTTTACCACTTTTTTTCAAAAATTGATTTTTATCCCCCCCCAAAAAAAAAAAAAAAAAACATAGGAGATACTTTGATTTTTCTTTCTCAATTTTTGAAACCAACAACTTACATCCCAATATTTTAGAAAACTAAATACATAACATATTTTGCTGGATATGATAAGATCATCTTCCAACTTGTACATTCAAAAAATGCATAATTAAATTTGAAAAGCATGTGATTGATACACCCACAATTCATATCTGTAACTTCAAAGTGGAAGAAGAAGCAGAAAATAATAACAATAATGATCCCCTATAATTATTTAAACAATATTCAAATACCTTTCTTAAATAACATTGATCATTACCAGTGGAAATAAAATTGTCAACAAAATTGAAAAAAATAAATAAATTTGACAGCAAAATTGAATATAAAAGAAGCAGAATGTCAAAACCTAAGGGGCTCATAGGCACCTTTTTGGTGGAGCAAGGATAACAATGATAGGTTTCCAATTTTTTAAATAATAAAGTACTGGACGGTCCTAAACTGTACTCTTATCTTTTTACCGCATTGTATTTTAAATTTCATATATATCTATATATATATATATATATATTTTTTTTTTTTCAAACACAAAAACACCTTCCAACTCAAAAAAAAAAAAAAAAAGAAAAAGAAAAAGCCTTTTTTGGCTTGGCTACCTATTCGAAATTACATTTATGTCCTCCCCCTCTCAAATCTTCATCTAGGTCGCCAATGCCGACAAAAGAACGTGTTCAATCTCTCCCGGCGCACGTTAGTCGAGCACACATCATAGTCGACACGTGTGCGCCAATTAAAGGCTCAAATCACTGACCACCCACGCTCTGATCCCAAAAAGGTCGCGCTTCAGATTGCCAACACCGGCTATAATTTTCTACACCCAATCTCACACTAACGCTTAAGCTCGGTCCCACCGTCAACATCAATCACTATCAATGAATAGCAGCTCATATTTCTTCAGAGAGTGAAAAAGGGTCGAAAGAGCAAAGAGAGGACTGGGTCCCAGTAAAATATATAAAAGGTCAGATGGTTGATCCTGATTAGTGATGATGGTGATGATGATGATGATGAATGAGGATGGGGTGGTCAAACTAAGCCAGCTCAAAGACTGCCTGATCCTGTTCAACACCTTGTTTTTTCTTTTCATTCTTTTATAAGACTAACCAAAAAATAAAATAAAAACAAAAATAAATAAAAATAAAAATGAAAATACTCCGCGAAGCAGCTTAGCATTTTCTCAAAACCTCCCTTTCACGTTCATTTTTTCTCAGTTCAAATTTAAATACAAACAGGAAAAGGAGGAAAAAAAAGGAAAAAAAGAAATACTCAATCTCTTTTCTCTCTCCGGCGATTAAAAAATCGGTTTTGACTTTTTTATTTTTATTTTTTAGAGAGAGAGAGAGAGAATCGGCGGTGGAGGTGGTTTCAGAATCTGTATCACTCTCCGACAAGTTTGTCAGACGGCGTATTTTTCTATTATGATTTCTTGCGAATCAGAAATGATGGTTTATGTGTTTGGCAAGGCAGAAAATATTGGCGGTGGATGAGTTTTCGCGGGAAACTGACGGAAAAAACAGAAAGTTGGACGACAGGTAAGGAAAGGAAGTTAAAAAAAGAGAAGGGGTGTCGTTTGGGGTTTTGTGGAATAAATGTGAAAGAGAAATCGTTTTGGAAAAAGAGAAAAGAGTGATTTGGTGGTGAAATTAAATGAGTAGGGTGAGAGAGAGAGAGAGAGAGAGAGAGAGAGAGAGATAGGGTTTTGATAATAAATGCTGTTAAAAATTAAATATAAGAAGCCGTTTGTTGTGCCCTTTCCCTGTCTAACTCTCCGCTGCATTTATTTGCAGACATGGAGAGAGAGAGAGAGAGAGAGAGAGAGAGAGAGAGGGTAATAGTATTACCAGTTGACCTTTATTGTTTCTTCTAATTTTATTTTATTTTATTTTTTTGGACTTGAAAAACCTTTATATATATATATATATAAATATATATCATTTCCTGGTCTTGTTACTCATTTTTTTTTTTTTTTGACTCTCTCTCTCTCTCTCTCTCTCTCTCTTACTATTCCACAATCCTCTCTGTATTTTTTCTCCCTCTGCCTTGGACTTTCTCTGATTAAAGAGTTTTAATTACTCCTTTAATTCAACTACGTTGTATCTCTTTCTCTGTTGCTTCAGGAGCTAAGGTTTTCTCTCAGTGCCTTTTTTATTCTAATTTTTATTCTTTTCATATATCAGAAGCTACGATCTGATAGAATGGGGAAAAGGGTTGGTTTTGTTTGATTGAAGTTGTCTACCATAATTTCCGGACTGTGTTTGAAGTATCTTATTCTGGGTGCATTTTTTTTTTCTTTTTTTTTTTTTTTAATTTCCTGAAGGTGGGAAAGTGAGCTCTGCCGTTTCACATCCTCTGATCAACAAGGTGCATATGAAATTTTTATAAAGTATTTTTTGTTGTTGTTTTATTTGTTGGATTCATTTTGTTCTGGGTTTTGTATGGATTTTGTTTTGGTGGGATCTGATTTAGATCTTTCTTATTCTCTCGTTTTGGTTTTTACTGTGTCTTTTTGCACGGGATATCTGTGAAACTCATCTGGGTTCTTTCTTAGTACAGCTGTAGATTTTGTTGGGGTTTTTATTTTTATTATTATTTTTTTATTGTGGTGGTTTTTAGATCTGATCATTGCTATCTGACAAAAAGATGGTGGCGTTTCGTAAACAGAAGGTCTAACTTACCTTATGATATAAAAATTAGATTATAATTTTGCGATTGAAAGTTTACAGAAGCTTTCGAAAAGTTCCGACTTTTCCCTTGTCCTTTTGTACATTGAGAAGTGACTATAGATTCCATACGGGTTAGTCGAAAGTTTTCCTACCATGGGTCGATTTTTATTTTGTTCCGTATAATGGTTCAGACTGGGGTTATAGTTTAAAATAAAAGAGAAAGTGGGATAGGTTGTGTGTGTTTGTTTGCTTTTTATTTTTATTTTTATTTTTATTTTATCGTGTTTCATTTCAGTGGCTTCAATAAAATATTGATATATTATCCGTACTGCTAAATTAATTTTATTTCCATTTTTGTTGTTTTTATTATTATTACTGTAATTACTATTTTCGTTATTGGTAAATTTATTGTTGTTATTTTTTAGTTTTATAATTAGTTCTAAAATTAGTGGCGCTTCAAACACGGTGGGTTTTGTATTTTTCTGTTTTGTCTGCATATCATGGCTACTTTTCTTCATACTTGTATTAGTTTTCAAAACCTTTGTCTGGTACTGTGGCTGTTCAGTTGTGATGCAACACTTTCAATGTCAAGAACAGGTAAGAGGCTGTTAAAACCTTACATAATTAGTCAGTTAATAGAGCTTAGCTTCAGATGGGGGGTTTTGGTTACGGTGGCTTTTCATTTTACTTGTTTTCCTGGTATGAGGAGAGGTGGTTTGAAATTATTGTTTCAAGAAATGGTAGTTCTTGTAGTATTAGTTTTCTATTCAGTAGTGTTCTATGCTTGGCCATCTGGTATCGATTTTTATGGATTCATATGTGTGCCATTGGATTATTTGGCTATGTTACGCTACCTCTTTGCCTGTTAACAGCAGTTAAATTTTGTGGGTTTAGAGCTGAGGAAAATATCTATATTATATTTGATTGGTTTCTCATTATTTCTTACACAGAACTCTAGCACCTTCTTTCTCTAGCATTTTTCTAATTGGCTTGTTAAGAATTGCTTCTAACCTATATAGTCATGCATTTGTTCAGCAGGACCCATGCTTGAAAATTTCTCTTGCTGTAGCTCTGAGGATCTCTGCTGCCGTACCCTATCAGTAAACCATGAAACTTGGTAATAACATTTCTTCTTTTTTTTTGTTTAAATTCTATTTGAAAACTTCTCCGCATAACACTTTTTGGTCTTCATCTTTCAAGCAGCCTCATGTTCATCCTTTTTGTTCTTACCCTTAATTTGGTGTTGGGGGAGTAGGAACTGTCTCTGTCTCTTGGATCATCATTTTCTTTTGTTGTAAAACATACTACTTAGACTTATCTTCTAAATTAATCCTGCTTCCATCTGAGTGCCTCCATATGCTTGGTTAAAATTCTTGAAATTTTCCACATAAGCCGTAAGGTCCCTTTAATATGGCAGAAAATTTCATTCTTTGGAATCCATTGGTATAGCAGTTTTATTTCTCTTCCTTTGCTCTTTCCTTTATTGTTTAAAGTTTACTAATTAGTGCTGTGAATTTTCTGCCATATTGAAGTTTTCCCTTTAATATGGCAGAAAATTTCATTCTTTGGAATCCATTGGTATAGCAGTTTTATTTCTCTTCCGTTGCTCTTTCCTTTATTGTTTAAAGTTTTACTAATTAGTGCTGTGAATTTCTTTAATTGACTTATGTCTGTTTACCGCATTTTTTTTTATGGTAAACTTGAATGCCATATCTATTTGGATTTTAGAATTGAGCAGTTTTAGGAATTTTGATGTTTTTGCAGAGAGAGAACAGTTGTTTGGACACATAACTCTAAGCCGTAAAGCAGATTCTAAATCTTTAGATTACAATGAGAATAATCTGGACTCTACAGGATTGAAGTCAGGAAATCGGGTAATTAAGGAAAATCAGAAGAGGCTGTTATTTGATTTGAAGGACAATGAGAGGGATGCAGTTCAATTATCATATCTGATGAAGGCAGGAGATGACTTTGATTCATCAAAACTTGATTGTTCTAAGAGTGTGGATGAGTCAATAGCTCACAGGGAATATAAGGTTACAGATTTTGGAGCAAAATTAGACAAGGATTCGGAGTTTTATATGGACAAAAGTGTTATGGAATGTGAACTACCAGAATTTCTAGTTTGTTACAAAGAGAGTAATAATCATGCTGTGAAGGACATCTGCATTGACGAGGGAGTGCCTTCGCAGGACAAGATCTTGTTTGAGAGTAGTGTAAATGACAAGGATGGGTGCACCTTTGTGTTTCCTGACAATGATCAAAATAAACAAGTGGAAATTCATATTCCAACCAAGTTCAAATCTTCTGTAAATTCGGAGAAATATGATGTCAATTTTTGCGAGACCAAGGATTTGATGCAGAAAGGTGAAGTAAAATACAATGCAACGGACAAGAATGCAAATGATGTCTCAAAGGAGAAGATTTTTCCAGGAAATGTACTTTTGATGCAAGAGTTGGGAAGAGAGAAGTCACAGTCCAGGTCTACTAATAACGAAAGAGTTGTGGCTGAACAACAGACTTTTCAGGTTTGTATCTCTTGGCTGATATTGATGTGCAAGATAATGTTATATTAACTAGCTTACACACCATGTTTCCTAGTAGTTTTTCTATTGTGGAACTGCCTTCTTTTATTGGAGTTTTGAAATTAAACTATAATATTGATGCTGCAATAATTCACTGCTATAGTGAGTTAAAAAAATTTTGGCTTAAGTAACTGCTAGAATGTCAGTTAGCTCACTTTTAGGAAAATGATCACTCATTTTTCACCATTCTTGTTGTTTATATTGTTTAGATGATATATTGTAGATCTTTGGTTATTTTGCCTGCTGTTGTAATATTGGAGCTGTTCATGCCTGTTGACATTTTGTTTGAATGATACTGACAAATTCCTTGTGGCAAAAGTTCGAGAGTTTTAGCCTTTTACGAAGAAATTTTGTTTATGAAGATAGGGAGAGGTTCTGATATGGAGGTTTATAATTGTAATGTGGATGGTATGGTTTCAATGCAGATCTCGAGTGAAATTACAAATCCGGTGAGCACTTCTTTGGTTTCAGCATCTGAAGAGTCTGATAACAGAAGTGGGAGAGGATTACCAAGCTCAACTCCTGTTTCTGTAGCTGAATTAAACAATATCAGCCTTGGCAATGAGTTTTTTTACAACAATAATGTGGAAAAAGGAAGCATCACATTTGATTTTGACTCTTTAGCATCCATAGCTATTTCTAAAGATGAGTGTCCTTATGATGGCTCTTTTAATTGCCCTGAAACTCAAAATATGACTCCGGTTGATGGTGAGAAGATTGATAAGATTGATACACGGGGTGTTTCAAGCCAAGATCACGAGGGATTAGCACCTCCATCTGTAACCAGAGGGAAGTGTCCTCAAAATGGTGGCTGTGGGTGTATTGGAACTTCACACGTGTCTAAGGTTGATGATGAGATTTCCGACATAAAGATTCCCTCCAGTCAAGTTCAAAATGAATTACCCAGAGACGATTGTCCCCAAAATGGTGACACTGCATGTTGTGAAACAACAAATACCTCCGTTGTTAATGGGACTTCTGACGCACAGGTTGTTTCGGACAAAATTCATCATGGTATAGACAGAGAGGAATGTTCTCAAAATGTTGTTTGTGGATGTTGTGAAACTCGAACTATGCCCATTCTTGAAGATGAGATTCCTGGTTCATCGACTGTTTCAAGAACTAAGCCCATACTTGAAGATGACATACCTGGTTCACAGACTGTTTCAAGCCGATTTCAGTATGGTCAGGGAGAGTCCAGTTTCTCTGCGGCTGGTCCTTTGTCAAGTCTTATAAATTTTTCAGGTCCAATAGCTTATTCTGGCAATATCTCACTTCGATCGGATAGTAGCACCACCAGCACCCGATCTTTTGCCTTCCCAGTGTAAATTGCTGCCTTCCTTTATGTTTTATTCTGTTTTGCATCCAAATCTATGACTGATTATAATTAAAATTTTGCCACTTTTGGTTCTGCAGTTTACAATCTGAATGGAATAGCAGTCCAGTTAGAATGGCGAAAGCTGATCGGAGAAATTTTCGAAAGCATAGGGGTTGGAGGCAGGGCCTTCTTTGCTGTAGATTCTAAATGCATCTATTATATCCATAATTATTCAGTCGAGATATATATAGATGAACGATAATTTTCTGTGATTTTATCATTAATACATCATCTTCTCTCTCTGCTGGTTTGCAATGTGCAGTAGGTTATGCATTATCATGGTTTTGTTACACATGCAATTTGAGGTGTAAGCAATATCATTTTTTTTTTTCTTTTCATCATTTGCAATTATTTTTTCCCCCCTTAAAATGTTATATCACTGTATCATATCTATTCTTCAACTGATCTTACAAGTAGCCGTTATTTATAAATGCTCCCTTATGTCCGACTACTGAACACCAATTCCAGGCCATAAGGCCATTGTAGTACTTTCATGTATCTATTTTTCTTCAAAAAGCTATGTTTGTTATATATATATATATATATATATTTTTTTTTTTTTTTCCTTTTCCTGAAACATTTAATTTAATAGTAAATTGTTTTCAATTGGTTTCATATTCTGTCTTAGAAAAAGAAAAATGTGTTTTTAATATGCTCTTCAAAATTAAAAATTTAAAACCAAATAAGTAATGGGATTCATTATCCAAATACAAATATCTCTATGTTTTTGGTGAAAAAATCTATCTCTGCTTCCCTTGGTTTTGGCTGTGTCAATTAATAATGGAAGAAGCGTGACTTGGTATGCCAATATCATGTTGGCTGGCATAAGACCCAGCTCAAATTCTAGCTCTGTTGCTTCCTTCTAAACCTTTGTTGGGATCAATTCCAGTACCTTTGCTTCTCCTCCAACTCGACCAATACTTCAATTTTATTTTTACTTTCATTTTCGCTTCTTTCTGTGAACCTAATGTAGCATAAAAAGATAATTGAAGATTTGATAAGGTTGTGAGCAACAGGGTTAGCAAATTTGTAGGTGATCATAATTGGTCATTGTGATCTTAATGGCTCCAAAGAGACAACTTAATAAATAGAGATGGTTTGATTTTTTATGAGTTTAAACCTTTTTGAATTTGGTGGTTACTCAACATGGTATCATAGCAATAAAATGCTTGTACTATGCCATTAACCTATTCTTCAGTTAAATATCTAATTATTTAACTCCAAATCCAAACTGAACATGGGCTAGGCAAATTCAAAACTATTAATTTGGATGGGTTTGTGCAAAGTCGAACTGATATGGCTTAGGCTGGTGTGACGAGAATTCAAGCTTGGACTTGGCGTGCCTCAAGTCTTGGTAAAACTCCTGATTCTGTATTTCAAGGGCATTTTGTTTTTGTCCATTTGCGCAGTCTAGCTAGAAAACTGCTATTTGTACTAGCTATTCAAAATTCAATCCATCTTTAATATTATTATTATTATTATTATCATTATCATTTTTTCTTTGGTTCCTAAATATCTTATCCCACAGCATAAAATATGTACTCTCTCTCTTTTTTTTTCCTCTAAAAATAACCCTTATTGGACCTTTTTCGAAGTTTTTTTTTTTTTTAATCATTTATATCAATTTTCTCCTCCTTTAAATATGTTGAAATCACATCTTATTAAGCATAATATAAGCGAAATACTAACTGAACTAACCTCATTTGACTTTTTCATAGTTGTCTTTAATTGTGGAACTACAACAATATTTGTCAAATGTAATTTCTCTTTCTGCCATTTAAATAGCTAGGCATCAATTTACTACTCTGGCATTATAATTTGAGAGGTATATGATTAAAAATAACAATTACATATATTACATACATAAGAATTTGATGTGATAAGAATTTTATGAAAAACTTTTAAAGAGTTGTGTATATGGTTCATATGTCTAAACTCACATTATTTAAATATATTTAATTTTTAAAATAAAACCTAAATAGGTGAAGTGCAACCTATAAAATCCATTTGGAGTCCAATATTAGTTATTAATAGTGGTTAATTCAATTTTTTCTTTTTAAGTTGATTTTTTTTTTGGTCCTTATGTGATAGCTAACATGATATATATCACTGTTCATACACTTCTCATAAAGTCTTTATCATTTAAAAATGTGTATATATATATATATATATGTATGCATATTTCTCAATATAAGGAAGGAACTTATTGACATGATAGCTACAAAAAGAATTCAATTTAAATCTAAAAGCCTACTTGAACAAGTGACAACTTTTTAAAACTTATTATGTGAGTAGATTTCCATTTTAAGACAAGATTGCATATATTAAATTTTTCTATGTCATGGGCAATGGTTGGCATTTGGTGTTTATATGTGCTCGGATGCGACCAAATACTCACCATGGTGACACATAATAGCATTCAGGTATATATATATATATATATATACATGTAGTTTTAATTGGTTGGGAATACAATTTTATTTTATATTAGCATATATTGACATGTCAACTACTAAAAGTTGCTATTTTTCAAAGTAGATTTTAATATTACTTATTAGCTAAAATGATATGTTCAAAATTTGACATGATCCCACCGTATATTGGTAATATATTTTTAACATAAGATTTATATATATATATATATATATATATTGAATCCAATATTTATATATATATATACGCACACGAAAATGAGATGGCCTTGCACCCAGTAAGGTATTTAGGTAAGGGATTCTTAAAAACGAAAATACATAAACGAAATACTGGAATGATTTTTGTTTGTAGGTATCCACATGGGCAAAGAAAGATTGAGAGACATATATACATATTTTTGAAGTTAAAAAGAAAACTGGCGTTAGCATTTTGATGTTGGAGATACGTGCAAAAGTGAACATCTGTGAAAAAACAGAAACCAAGGGGCCCTACAATACTAGATCATAGTAAACCAACTCAAATGGTGTGAAGCCTTCCTCAAAAGGGAAGTAAATATTAATTAATTAATATACATAACATTTCTGTCTACTCGTTTCGGAACTCTGAGTTTTGTGCTTTGTGTATGCTTTCTCTCTCACTCCATGGGTCCTCCATTCTTATTCTTCTAAATTCCAGTATATATATACATATATACATACATATATAACACACCTACAGGCCACAAAATTGAGTAAAGATCTATATATCTTTGCGGCTTCAAAGTCTCTTTAGATGGTATGGAGTACTTAGTAATTATCAGTCTAATATGCCTTCTTCTCTCTGCTTTGTTAAGTCCTTGTGCTTCCTCTCAAATTCAGGTCCAATCATTTCATCATAAACAAGGTATTTCTCTCCTTGTCTATATATATATATACTTTATAGCTAGTTTTCGATCATTGTGTGGTTATTTACTTTGTTGTGTTGTAATATTTGCGCAGCCAATAATGAGTTCCAGCCAGCTTCTATTCCCACATTGTCAAGGAAGCTTAGATTCACTACTGTAAGAAAAAGAATTTGAATTTTTTTTTTTTTCCCTCCTGTAAACTATTTCCCATGCATCAATCAGCATTTGAATCTTCCTTAAGTTTTAACCTTCTTTTTTTTTTTTTTTTTAATTTACCTTTTGATTTTCCAAAAAACAGATTGTAGGAAAAAAAGAAGGTTCACATTTCATGTCCAACAAGAAGAAGGAACATATTTCAGGTTATTATTCATAGAATCTATTGCTGCATTTTTTTATATGACTATATATTACTATGTAATCTAATTCCTTACCATGGTTCTCAAATATTCAATCTTTGGAACCAAAATATATATTTAAAATTTTTATCTAAAGGGTGTTGTCGTCCATCGATCTAATGCTAGCTGGCTAGTAATTTTTGGAACTTGATTACATGTATCCATGTAATATATATTATGAATTATATGTCATCGGCGACTAGGCGCTAAGTAGATGGAACATTTATGATGTAAATGCTTTTCATTATATCATTATATCTATTTTAGTATATTTTCCTAATTAATTAACATCATAGGGTTAATTCATGTTTTAGTTCCATGATGCATACAAAGCTCTTAATATCTTTCCTATACAAAGAATCGAATTAGATGTCATGATTAATATAGAGTACTTACAACCCTTAATTAAGTAGCCGGATTTGTAGAAGCACATAATTAAAAGCTACAGCTTGAACTTACTCAAGAGGTTACTATAAGTACAAGCTATTAAGCTTTCTGAAGGAAGAATCAAAATTATTGGCTTCTTTCTAGTGGTCCTGACTCCTGTGTGGACTTAAAACTTCAAAAGAATATATATATGAATACATAAATCTGATATCACCAGCTCTCTCTCTCTCTCTCTCTCCGTCTGTCTGTACACACACAATTAAATTAATTCCAACCTCTAAACAAAACCCTCTTAGATCGACTCCACCTGGAGTATGTACGTACATATTTTAATATGCAATTGTTGCATATATATATATATATATATATAATAATAAACAGTAATAATAATTAGAAGACCAAATGGGTTTTAATGAAATAAAAATATATTTTGTTTGTTGTGTTGAAGTTAATTAATATAGATTTGGATATGTGCAGGCAAGGCAGATCACAAGGAACATGTTATGGTGCATGGAAACAGAGGAACAAGGCAAGAATGGATGGAGGGGTCGGATGGGACCGACCCTTCACTGTTCTTCACCATGGATTATTCTCATGTTAAAAGAAGACGTCCCATACACAACAAGTCTTTGCCGGTTGGTCCATAAAACACGGCTATAAACTTATATATATTTATTAATTTTGATTTCATATCCGGCCGCAGAAAAATACCAGAGCCTTTTTTTTTTTTTTTTCCTTGCTATAATTTTGCTATTAAAAAAAAAGTAATGTTTAATGTAATTATAGCTAGGGAAATGAGGAATCTGTCTACTTAAACTCTCTAATCGTACATTAATGTGGCCGACATAATGGAGCAAAACCCTAAATCTCTGCTACTAAAAACTGTGATCCTAGAAAAGCTTTTTCTTGTACTTGTGAAGTTTTTAGGTACTCAAAGTCCTTTTGTGTTGAGTAGTCAAATGAAGGCTACAATCCCCAACATTTGTAACATGGTCTCACAAGTTTACAAAACCCAATATGTTAAGCAACAGGAGGAGCTTTTTTGTAGTAAAAAATTAGACTTGTTATATATATATATATATATATATGCAGTACAATTTATAGTGGATGACTCTTCATTATTCTCGGTAGACACTATATGCTTGTTTATATATATAGTTAATCTTGGTTTTGCATGCACATGTTCTTTGGTCAACAGGCATGGGATGTTTAATCGAGGTAATGGGTTTGAATGGCCTTATTGATAGCCGGAAGTTTGACTCATTTTTGCAATTCGATGAACATTCTAACGAATAAAAAATTGATAGAGAAAAATATAAAAAAAATAAAACCTACATTTTATTAGTTTAAGTTTTTTTAAAAAAAATAATAATTTAATTGGATATCTCAAATAGGATCTCTATTAAAAAGATTTAAAATATATATAAGAACTAAAAAAGAAATTAAAAAAAAAACCAGAATCTACATATAAAAGGAATTAGAGAAAAATATAAAAGAATTGAAAACCTTTCTTTTATTAAGTTTAGTTTTGGAAAAAAGTGGCAATTTAACTAAAACAATTGCATGTATACTGCATCTTATTATATTGATACTTTCACAACCAGTGCAATACGGCAAGTAGCTATAGTCGAACGGTGGACCTCCATGCTGATGAGGGCTAGCTGAATGTGCTGTTTATGTCTAGTTCTGTTTTTGCTGATAGTCAAATTTCTAACCTTTTGTTCAAAAAGTCCAATCTTACCGACCCATCTATTTCAGATTGTGCCTAGAAAGACAGTTCCAATTGATTGCAAAGATGACCATCTGTGTGGTCTTTAGGAGGAAAATTCCCAATTGATACTTCAAAAATTAACAGAACGTTTTTTCTGTCATATGACGATTTATCATTTTATTAATTTTTCATTTACAAAAAACCATAAAATGTAGAGCATCTTTATAAAGGAAAAAGAAAAAAAAGTACTAGCTAGCTAGCTGGAGTTCTTGCTAGAACATGCCTCTACCACCTATAGATTTTTTGTTTGTCCAAAATATTGTTGAAGTTGAAAAAAAAAAAAAAAAAAAAGGTAAAAATGGTGGCCTATGGGCTGTGATATGTTAGGGGGAGATCTAAATCAAAACATGTTTATGGGCATTAATATTTAAAATTTCTAAACGTGTCAAGAATAACTCCTGGCCATTTATTTGCTATATATAATTTGTTATTAGATTATAAAAAAAAGTTTACAGTGGTAAACATTAGATTAGAAGTAAAAAGGAGGATGATGGGGTGTTTTAAACCCACTGATATTATTGGTGTGTGTAAGAAACACATTAACTTAGCCAACTTCATTCAATAAAATTGTTAAAAGAAATTAATTTTGATAATTAACATCAATTAATTATTTAGTTATTAATTAAAATTTCTTCTTATGTATGTTAATTTCTTCATATATCTAACCATGAGGGCTTTATGATGCCATCAAAATTAAGATTATGTTAAAAAAACAAAAATAATTTTGTGATTGGATTTTCCTTATCCTTACATGGACACTTTGCAAGTGAACAAACATAATTTATTGGAGAAAATGATGCAATAAGAAGGGATTGTTCTAAAGAGTTTTTCTTTTTTAATTTTTAATTTTTTTTAATTTAGTGTCACTATTCTAAAGAGTTAATTAATGATTAACATTGAGTAGTGTGACGCCAGTTAGTTTGTACAAAAGTATATATATGATGAACACCGTGGCCGCACTATACAATGTTTCGTAGTAAAATTGCTAAAAGTCGAAGCATTCTCTTCTTCTTATATATAAATATATAATTTCTTTATCATCCTAAATTATTATTATTATTTTTATTTTTTTGTATTTTACCTTTCAAATTTAAAAAAAAAAAAACAGTCAAATTAATTGTCCTTTAAACTACAAAATATTTCTTGTCACACTAATTCAATTATGCAATTTTGTCTGATATATATAGCAAAATTAGAATCCATATGTTATGTACTAATTTGAATGGCTATTAAAATGATTTACTTTTCTAAATTAGAATGTCAAAATCAATTATGATCCTCATCATTAGTGAAAAATAGCAAACTTTCTATTTTTTTATTTTTTATTTTTAACCATCTCAATTTGTAAATGTTATTTGGTTTAACACTATCTTGTAAGTGTTAATCTGGACTCTCTTAAATTTCTCCAATCCCACGCCCAAAAATAAAAAAAATTAAAGAATAATCTCTTTACCATTCTGTCCATCTTCTTTTTGAATTAGGATCTTTTTATTTTATTTTATTTTTATTTGGTTTTAAATCCCAACCATGGTTTACTGTTTCAATGGATGACATAAAAGCGTTTTATCAATAAAAAAAACCTAAAAGATAAATTCAAACTAAACAGATGTGGATATTACATTTCAAGTGTTGAAAAAACAAATATACACAAGCATATAACAAAAACAAAATTTGATAAGTGAAATTGATGCAAGCCACACAAGAAAACAGGGGAGGATACAAAGGGGGAGAAGACACTTGCACAGGGCAGTAGCCACGGCCATCCAAAAAATTTTGAGAATTATATTTATAATATATATTTTTAATAAATTTTTGTAAAAAAAATATTGTACTCGAGAAAAAAAAATGAAAAACCCTAAAACCTTTGAAAATAACATTTTGACTCTCTAAATGTAATTATTTATTTAAAAAAAAAAAACTCTAAATTCAATATTTAACCTTTTAAATCACCTATTTATCTCATATTTGATATTTTACAATGGAATAGATAAAAAATGTTGTATTTTTGTATTGTGTTGAACTTTTGATAATCCATTTAATATATATTTGTTTGCTTTTTAAGTTTGCAATTAACGTTATATTATTATCTTGGTAGAATTTTAGTATGTTGTTTTTTACATTATATTATATTATATATTTTTTTATTTGTGATGAAATTATATTATTATTTCTTTTTACAAGAATGAAATTATATTATTTTATTTTAAAAAATAATGAACTTAGAAAACGTTATTATGCAGTTCATATTCCATCTTATATATATAACATACACACATGAATTAATATAATAAATTGAGAGGGATATCCTTTTATTTTTGAAAAGAAAGAAATATCTTTTCTATTTTATCTAATGCTACTAGTATTTTATAAGAAAAATTCATATGCCTATACTGATTTTCTCAAAATGCTTATAAAAATAGAGCAATAGTGTAAATAATGATTTTATTTTCCTTAAATTAAATTAATAATAATTAAAAAATAAATTAATATATTTGTATTTTTTAAATATTGTTTGAGAAATAAAATGAATTAGATAATATTTTTTTAGGAAATAAAATATATTAATAAATTCATATTAAAACAATTGATTTATTTTGGATGAAATATTAAAAGAATTTGATTTTTTTAAAAATAACTTAATCAATTTAGAATTTAATTATATTAAATTTTAAAAAATGATATATAATGTTATATTTAATAAATTGACAGAATCCAATTAGATAGACCAACGGCTCTAACGTTGTGGGCTAACATTGTGGGCTAATACTACCAAATTTTTTCTCGCTATGTAGCCCATTAAATTAAAAGTACTATCAACTTAATACAAGTTTAAAATTTAATTTAAATGAGATTATTTCATTTACATCTTTTAAGATTTGTCTAACATTTTTTATAATATCATCTACACCCCATAAATGTGTCTAAATTACCTTTACACCCCTATTTAAGTTAAACTGCTTTTAATATTTTTTTTTTTACAATAATTAATTTGAAGACTTTAAAGTTTTGTTAATCTATATTTTAATCAATTTTATTTTAAACCGAATGGTAATTTTTTAGTTTGAAAAAAACATATACGGTGATATTTAATATCTATTATAATTGTCAAATATATTCAACTAAATATATATTATAAATTTGCAAATTCTTTTAAGTAAATATATTTATAAATATATAACTTATCTAAAAAAGCTTATGCAATTAAAATTATCATATAGTTTTTTATAAAAAAAAAAAAATTATCGTTTAGTATAAATAAAAATTAGTAAAAATTGTATATAAAAAAATTGTAAAGTTTTCAAATTAATTATTAGGAAAAAAAAAGCACATTTCAAAAGTAATTTAACTTAAATAAGGATATAAAGATAATTTAGACTTCTTTAAAAGGTGTTAATGATATTATTAAAAAATTAATAAATATTTTTTTATTTATCAACAGGTATAAATGAAATATTCTCATTTTAAATTTGATAGGCAGTGGCCAAATTGTTATTTTCTTAGACAATAATCTCAAATTAGAAGCTTTACCATAATATCAAAAAGTATAAAAAATGATGTTGGGAGTATAGTCTACATCTTCTATTGGCATATTTTTCTCTCTTTTCAAGTTAATATTTTTCAAATAGGCCTTTTTTGCTAAAATTTCTAGATTCATCCCTGCAAAAAAGAAAAAAGAAAATTCACATTTATGAGTTATTCCAAATAATGCATATATATTTTGAACTCCAAGTAATATAATTATGTATATGGAGTTTTTTACAATATGGATATACACAAAAATGATGGTTTTAAAAATTATTATTAATTTTATTATATAAATTTGTTCCTAAAAAAAAATAAAAAATTCTATTATACAAACATGGTGATTTTTTTTTAAAAAACCATTATTTTTACGTATAATAAAAATATATATAGATATTCACGTCATAAAATTATTATATATAAATATATATATATATATATATTTTATCCTTTTCGATTCCACATATGAAATAATGTTTTGAAGGATAATCGCTTTCGAGAAATAAATAAAATCAGATAAATTGAGGGAAAGATACCTAATAAAAAGAAGGCGACGTGCCATCCAAAACGCACGTTTGAAGGTACAAGTGAGAGAGAAAGCAGTGCGTGTGAAAAATTATACCCCAAAAAATCCCAAACAAAGGACTGGCCGAGTGAGAGGGTGGATTGGAGAGCGAAACGCACAAACCGCACCGCAATAATATCTTAATAACGATGTCGTATAATTTGCATAAATCAATTCACAGCCTTAAACCCACAGAGAGAGAGATAGAGAGAGAGAGAGAGAGAGAGAGGCAATTTCAGTTGCAGTGCAGAGATAGAGAGTCCAAAACCAAAAACCCAAAAAAAAAAAAAAAAAAAAAAAAAAAGTTCAAAAGTGTGAGAGAGATCGTCAATGGAGGATCTATGGAAGAGAGCCAAAGGCTTCGCCGAAGAAGCAGCGAAGAAATCTCAAAACCTCACGAACTCAACCAAAATCTCCGATATAGTCTCTGAAACTGCTAAGAAATCCAGAGAATTGGCTGCCGAAGCTTCTAAGCAAGCCGATCTCCTCAAAACGGCGGCGTTTAAACAAGCCGATCAGATCAAATCCTTCTCCTCTGATATCCTCGTTTTACCTCCTCAGCTTTCTTCTCTTTCCATTTCCAACTCCTTGTCATCATCGTCTTCTTCTTCTTCTTCTTCATCCCATGAGCCTTCTCAGTCCGAACTCATCAAGTTCGGCCTCGCCGACGATCTCATTGTCTTCGTTAAGGGACTCACTTCAACCACTTTCCAGAGCTTCCCGATCCAAGGTTGTGTTTCCCATTCTAATGCTCAACATCATTTCTTTTTTTTATTTTTTTATTTTTTTATTTTTGGTGATTTTGAATTTACGTAATTTTGTGTTTGTTTTTATTCTTCTGAAATGTTGGAATTTGATTGGTATAGATGAAATGGAGGGGTCTGAATCGGATGTTCCAGCTACCGCCTCGAATGTGCGGAAAGATCTGACCGAATGGCAAGAACGGCATGCCACTCTGATCCTCACTACTGTTAAGGTCAACTCCCCTTTTTTTTGTCTTTTTTCCCCTCTCATTTTGCTATTTGTTTTTTATTCCATTGTTGAATTTGGTTGTAGCTGTAGTTTTCGATTTGGTTTTTTGTTGCTCTGGTATTGAGGTTGGTTTGGTTTTCGTTCAAGTTACTTGGTGCATACTCTCATTCAATTGATACTTGACCAACAAAATAAGCATCTGAATACTTGTAAAAGCACATGTCCATAGGAATTGCTCAACAAAATTCTTTTTATTATTTATTTATTTATTTAATTTTTAAATTGTTTGTTTGTAGATTATAGAGAATAAGAATATTTCTACCTCTTAAGGAAAAAAAAATTGGGCATATGGTTGACTTGTGATGCTGTCTATGTTGCTTCAGAAGACAATTGGGAACGTAAATATTGGATCGTGCAGACAACTAGTGTCTTCAAGAGGTTATGGAGGAATGGATATTCAACTTTGCTATAGTGTATTTGTAATTGATTTTCAGTTTGTGGGTTTGTTTCATGGTTAGTAGTAATCCCAATTCCAGCATACTACACTTTGTGGTTTCCCTTATTTTGAGAAAGAATATGTGCCTATTCATTCTTGTGCTGTAGCATATTGGCATTAGGTGGGTTTGACTCCTGAAGCAAGCAATCTATATCAAGAACCTCCCTTTTATACGACTGAGCAACTCATGTTGCAATTTGATTTTTCTGGAGGTGCTTAAAGGTTACAAAATTAAATTTGAAACATCCAAGTTATTTCATATGTTGGCCAAATATGGATTCAACATTTTGAAACATCCTGAAAATCCTGAGGTTTCTGTTGATGCTTGCATTTGTTTGCTGCCCACTGCATATCCAGTATCCTAAACTCAGGAGTTTTACCTCTAATACTGATCACCTAACTTGTGTTAACAGAGATATAGGCATTGTCCTAAGTTTACAATCAACTTCTGTAAATGACCAAATGCATTGGTTTTTGATCAGAAAGGAAAAACTGAATTAGTCTCTTATCTTGTAGCCTTGTAGTTAAGTGGGCTCAATATCTCCTTGGTTCTGGATTCATGTGTGGGCATGACCCTAAATCAGAAAGTAAATAACAGAATATTTGTCCACTACTAATTAAAAACTACTCTTTTGCAGGAGATGTCAAGGTTAAGATATGAATTGTGTCCACGAGTTATGAAAGAAAGGAGATTCTGGAAGATATATTTTACCCTTGTTAGCAGTTACGTTGCCCCGTAAGTAACAGCTTATTTGAGCAGATTGTCTTCGCTTCAATTTAAGGTTTATGCAAGGTGTTAGTTTAATGGCAAGCTTTGGATATATTTTAACATGCCTGTAGATTTATGAACATATTAGTGCAGATTCACTGTTGAAATATAATCTCTGTTTCTCTTATTAAAATTGTATTCAACATTACTTAAGCAAGCCCATCAATGTTGATAAATTCATGTAGAAGGAAAAAAACACAGCACCTCAGCCTCAGTTGGTGCACATATAGATAGTGTCTATTTATTGGAATATTGTTGTCAAATTTTTACATGGTTGTGAACTTACAATCAGATATGAGAAGCGGTACGTGGAGGAGATTAAGCTCAAAGAAGCAGAGAAAATGAAAGATGAACATGCCAAGCAAACACCATCAGTTGGAGGGACTGACCAATCGGAAGGTATAGAGAAGAACCTGAAGGGTAAAACATCAAAGTCATCATCAGCTGAGCAAGACTTGGATACTTTCCTTTTGGGAGATCTTGAAGATAGTGATGGGGGTTCAGGTATGTTTTGTCTCATTGTATTCTTTGACGTGCACTCAAGTTTGAGAATCCATTGTGATCCTCATCATAGAATAAATTAGAGCGTAAATCTGCTTAACAGAATTACACACAAAAATTTGTCTCTATTGATGATTAAATATACTAGTGATTTGGTTGTTCATGTTGTGATGTTCACATATTCAGAGTAAAAAGGTTTAAAATTAATGTTACATATGATATCTCTGTGAGCCATTATGTCAGTACTGTTCTTCTGAGGGTAGGGGATTGAATAACAAGGACGTTGAACTGACTGGCTTTGTTTTGTTTTCAGTGCATGGCCTGGGCTAAGTAAAGTAATCTAGTCCTGCATTTTTATAGCCTAAGGCATTGAACTGAGTTGTCCCATAGATTCGGGACTAAATCCGGTTATGATTTTTAGTCCTGTCCAATGCTGCATCACAACAGAGTGAATAAAATGATTCAGTCCCAGTCTGTAGTTTGGCCTGCCAGATACCTTTATGACAAAAGCACAGTGGCTAGGAATTACCATAATCTCGAACTACAAGAATTATTTTATTTTTCAGAAGCTTATATGCAAAAGACATATAAAAAATATGGAATCTAGTTATTTAGGATTTGTTAACAAGTTCTGCTGCATGTGGGTAGGTGTTGTCACATGGTTTACATAGTTTCTTTTGAACGGTTTGAACTAGACAGCTTTTTTTGGTAGATCAGGTTTGTTGATTTATCTTATGTGACTTGCAGATGATGGTGAAGGGAGCTTTGATGATGATTTTGACAAGATTGACAATTCGGTAAGCCTTCTTAAGCAGCTTATGATTTTCTGGTCATCCATTTTGTGATTCATTTGTACTTATTTTTCTCTTTATTCGTGCATTAAAATTTTATGTCTTCATTCATGCAAATTTTTTAAATTATCATGTAAGCTTCTACCTTATGGTATAAAATGTAATGAACATTGAATTGGTTCACAAATTATTTGAAATTCTTTGGGTAATTGCAGGATGTTGAAGATGAGAAACATACAAACAAATGACAATTGCATCCATTTACGATGCTGCCATCAAATATTATGAAGTAAAAATGGAACTTGCTTACGGGGATCGGTGAAGTGGAGCAGTTGTTAATATATGATGCATTTGGATTTGGTTAATTGATTTATAGGTTTAGTTATTTCATACCCTAAATAGATGCCATTTTAAGTTCATTCGTTTATTAGACATGTGCTATAAGCCAAGACAGGTTATGAAACCTGCTTATTATCATTTGAACTTCGACATTGTCCAACTACTTGGCATGCTTTGTACAGCCAACCTGATTACCCGTTAAAGTAAATATGGTTTTTTATTTATTACGTTCTGTAACTATCTTATAGACCCTAGACCGAACTAATACGATTTTAGAGCTCAGCCTTTGAAGATTTAATGTGAGATTGACTCATTATGAAATTTCAAATCCTTACCACCAATTTGATAGATTCCTTGGTTTTAAAAGGGCACCGAAATGGCAACACTTGAACTGGGTGCTAGATCTTAGATTCTGTTTGGTGAAAAACTTTTCCGCCAATAGAGCTTCGCTTGCGTGCAAGGCAGCATGCGAGGTGGAGCGATATGCAAGGTTGATCTGTTGCTCCGCACCAGTGAATATTCTACAGTTTCCAAATCTCTTGTCCAAATAATGGTTGGGGAAGAAAGGAACTGAAAAGACTGAACTATGAGAGACCAATCCACTAGATATGGCTGGATGACCGGCTCTTGCCAGCTTGCAGATTGAGATTGAAGAGGATGCCATCCCTCAATCCTCCAATGTCGGATTCTAATATCTTTTCAAATTTCAAGAAACTTAGCATATTTGATGTCCTATGTATGTTTGAAAAAAACAAGAAAAAAAAAGGCGAAGAGACGTTTTGATAAATGGTATACTAATACAAAAAAATCTCCTTTCGACTTCGACAAAGCAGATAGAGAAAATAAGATTGTTGTTGGGCGAAAGCTTATTAGCTTATTATGAACTTTTCTATTTCGCTTCTCATGGAGAGAGATAGCGAGATTGACCGCTGCTGGGTGGAATTATCAACTAAGTGAACGTTCCAAAAGCAACAAAAACTTGAGTTTGAACACCCTTGCTTGAATTTTCACCCTTAAGTGAGAAAGGTGCTAAGCTAAGGTGCACTAGGAAATTTTTGAAGAAAAACTCTTAAACAATATCGTAGAGCTGTTTTTAGAAATCGAGTCTTGGAATCACTAGAAAAAGATGACATTCGGAAAAACCACTGGCCAAGCCCTTCCTTTTAGAATTACGTGGAAATGCAACAAACAAATAAAGGAAACCAAGTTTGTCTACTATCAAGCTAATGGATAGCTATTAATTAGAATGTCATGGTAGTCAAGTTAATCTTGTCTTTTTGCAACTTATCCATTGTTGATGCTACTGGTAAGTCTGTCTTATAGAGGTCTTTCGGATTTTAATCTATAGTAGTATGATGATTATAGATAATTAAATTTACCTTGTACGTGATAATTAAAAAGAATATAAATGATATGATGTAACGGTTACATATAATATATATATATATATATATATATTTTTCTATTCAATAAGATTTTTATTTATTTATTATTATTATTATTTTTTGAGTAATGCTACATAACCAACTCTATTTACGACAAACAATTTTAGTACCAGAAAGGAAAAAAATGAAAAGATGTTAATTTGGGTTTTTAAATCAAAAGCAAAATTTCTATCATTAAAAATAAATCAAAAAAAATATCTTAAAATAAACTGTTTTTTATTTATAGAGTTTTAAGTCATCAGAGTAATTTTTATCTTAAAAATGAAAAACATACTGCTTTCACAGTAAGTTTTTCAAAAAAAAAAAAAAAAAGAAAAAAAAAACCGTAAGATGTTATAAATCTTATAAGAATCTTACCAATTTTTTTTGGTTAAATACTCGATATGATATTTATTTCTGCTGTAAAGAAATACGATATCTACTTAATATAGGATAATTTTTTTTTTTTTGACTTCTTAAATTAAATTTTCAATTTATAACTATAGTGTGATTGGGGCATTCTCACCTTTTCCATGAAGGCTTTACGCTCACAACACGGGTTTGAACCATAAAATGGTGCCCATAGAGCCATACCCATTGGATCCGGAGGTTCCCTTATTCTTACGGGTTAATCCATGATCCATGGATCTATCACTGGAGCTCCACTTAATAGTTGCCGGTGTAGCTAGTTGAGCACCGAAGTCCAGGCTTCTAGCCCCATCCTCCTCCCCCCTCACTCTCACTTCCAAGCTTCCATGGTAGTTTCCACTCTTCTCCACCAACCTAAGTACTCTATCAGAAGGCTCTCTTTGTCCTTCACATTTTCCTTATTCTCCAATATATCCTCCTCTTCTTCTTTCTCATCTTTATGCAGAAGCCACCCTTTCCTACCAAACCCAGAACCTCCTCCTCCTGTCCCAAAGAAAGTCCCTTTCAATGTCTCTGTTCATGGAAGAACATGGCAAGACCCTTACCATTGGATGTCAAACACCAAGGACCCTGATTTCTCTGAGTATCTCAATCGAGAAAACTCTTATGCTGAAGCTTTCATGGCTGACACCCACAAACTCCAACGCACTCTCATCTCTGAGATGACTGGTCGATTGCCCCCCAATATTTCTACTCCTCCTGAGCGTTTTGGACCCTGGTTTGCCCATTTTCCCTCCTGAAACTTTTGGAAATTTTCATTCTTTCTTTTATAATTGTATATGGGTTATCTTTGCTTTCATTGAATTTCAATTCTGCAGACTAAGAAGTTTGTTTATTGGTTGATTTTTCCAAAATGTGAAAGCTTTCCGTGACTAGTAACTTATGATAATATAGGTGATATCTAGTGTGGCGTGAATTTGAAATTCAGCTTCTTGCTGTTGCAATATCCAAAACTTTATTAATGTGGTTCATTCATAGCTCATGCAAACAATTTGAGCGGCCTGCTAGCTTAGCTCACAGTTTGTTTCATCTTATAGGAACTTGCTTAGGTTTTGATAGCTTAGTGTGAACCCCATTGGATGTTACATGGGAAATGAATTTTTTATTTATTGTATTTATTTTTTGGGATGAGAGAATAGAGGCCTGAAAACAGCTTTGCTAAGTGAGGTTGGATATTGTTGTTGCCTATACTTGATGGAAATTGTATTTGAAGTTTGAAATTAACTAATTATATTTATTCAAACTCGAGCAGGTTGTACTATCAATACATTCCGGAAGGTAAGGAATACCCGGTACTTTGTAGGAGATTGGAAGTTGAGAAAAGTAATTCGCTTAAGGCTATTCTCGGAGGACGGGTAGGAAAAGAGGAGATTTTGCTTGATTGGAATGCAATTGCAGAGCAATATGGCAAGCTTCTCTTATTCCTGCTTATGTGATTACAGATTCTCACCCTTTTACTCGTTAAATGTTAGTGATAGTTTGATCCAGATTATATTTCGCTCAAACATTAAGGTTATTTGTACATTAATATATTGCCTCCATTTTATCCAGAATGAAGGGGTCTTTTTCGTTTAATTTGTTTGAGTATTAATACCATGAATGGTCTAAGTATTTCTACCCAAAAAATTAAAAAAAATCATTTTATCCAGAATGAAGGGGTCTTTTTCGTTTAATTTGTTTGAGTATTAATACCATGAATGGTCTAAGTATTTCTACCCAAAAAATTAAAAAAAATTAACAGTCTAACAATCCTTTTCCCTTAATTCTGACTCTAGAATGCCAAGCACAGATGAGGGGAAAAAAAAAAAAAAAAAAAAAAAAAAAAAAAAAAAAAACCAAAATGGAGAAAAAGAAAAAGAAAAGGTAAACAAGAAAATGGAAAGCTATAATATTGATTTTGTTCAGCTGTAATTGTATAAAAAATATGTGGGTTCATACAGTCATTACCTTGAACTTTTATTAAAGCTATATGGCATTAATTTATTGTCAGAATCGGCTAAACAAATGATCATATTTGCTTAATATGCATAACTCATTTGGTTTTCTTTCTAAACTGATATATAATATCACTGTTGTGACTGTTGTGTGTATGCTACTGTAGGTTATGTGCACGTTGGTACTTGTCGCGTATCACCAGACCACAATTTTCTTGCATATGCACTTGATATTACGGGTAGTGAACAGTTCATGCTTCAAATTAAAGACCTTAGAAGTGGATGTATTGTTCCAAAATTACAAGTTAATGGGGTTGTCAGTGTAGCATGGGCTCAAGATGGCTGTTCCCTGTTCTATACTCAATCAGATGAGAATCAGCGGCCTTGCAGGTAAACTATTTATCTGTCTTTCACCTTTCTCCTTTTAAGTGGGTGTATTTTCTTATGTATTTGTTTCTTTTCAGGGTTTTCTATTCAAAGCTAGAATCTGGTAATATGGACAGTTTCCCTGTATTTACAGAAAGTGATTCTAGCTTTTGTGTGGACATAACAAGCACAAAAGATGGGAAGTTTATAACTGTGAATTCAAATTCAAGGACATCATCCGAGGAAGGAAATTTACTATTTTATTTGTGAAGGAGAAATTTGCATCAAATATATCCTTTTGGTAATACTAATGTCATGCAGCTTAACTTGCAGGTTTATATAATTGATGCCTCCAACCCATTAGTTGGAATGCAAAGAATACGTGAGCGTGTTTCTGGTGTGCAGTATTTTCTGGAACATCATTGTGGATTATTTTATATTCTTACAAATGCTTCATTGGGTGAAAATAAGGAGTTATGTGGTGAAGATTATTACCTAGCTAGATGCCGAGTTGAAGATATACAGTCAGCTAATTGGCAGGTCAGATTTCTTCATATTAATTTCTTAAATTGGAATCCTTGTTGTTGCATTTCTGATGTATCATAACATACTACTATATTTATATCAGAATATTATCCTTCCAAGTGAAGATTTTGCCTTGCAAGATATGGATGTTTTTTATGGACATCTGGTGCTTTTCCTCAACAAGAAGGGTAATCCTATGTTGTGCTCCATCAATTTGCCTATCAATATTGATTGTGAGGTATTGAGATTTTGGTCAATTACATTTTTATTTTCAGAGATATATTTTTAATAGTACACTACTAGTGCTTTCATCTTTTTGCATCCATAAATCATATAAATGGTGAACAGTTACTTGCAAAGATGAAGCTTTGGCCGAGTCTTGTCAATGTAAATGTCTAATGTGAAAGGTTAAACAAGTGCAGAAATTATACTGCGTATAATCTAACCTATTCATTCATATTAGGGTGGTTGAATGATAGATATCCAGTATTACAAATTATTATTTTCCCCTTTTCTTGAGATTTCTTGTGAGATTGTGCTGTACATATTATACGCTCCATTCGCTCTCACTGGAGATGAAAATATGGAAGCATCAGTAATTTATTTAGCCTCTACTTAATAGGAAATTTGTTATATTCATTTTCTTTATATCTTGTTTTGCAGCACAAAAAGGAGATTGAAGATCTTAATCCCTGGTTTTTCCCACTACCATCAAATTCATGTTCTGTTGTTCCAGGTTCAAACCATGAGTTCATGAACTCAGTTTATCGCGTTGTGCTTTCATCTCCGGTGGTATGTCAACTTTACCAAAATCTATCAGGGATCAAACTTTAGTTCTAATTTAAGGTTTTACTTATTGTTACTTCATTGTACCCTTTTAGGCTTTGATTGCCTCTTTGGTTCCTTTATTTTTTTGGATATGCAGATGCCTGATGTTATTGTTGATTATGACATGTCAAGAAAGGGATTTTCCATTGTGCATCAAGATGAAGTAAAGGGTGTTTCATTTAAGCTAGACTTGAACCAAAGTTTTGGCTTAAAACACGACAAGGAAGAAAATGTCCAGTATAGTGAACTACAGAGGTGGAAGGATTTTTCTCATGCATACCATTGTGAAACAAAAGAAGTTATTTCCCATGATGGTGCCAGAATTCCTTTGACCATTTTGTACTCTCGAACAGCCTGGCAGAAGGGTCAGTCACCTGGTATTTTACAAGGATATGGCGCATATGGTGAAGTTTTAGATAAAAGCTGGTGTTCAAATCGACTTAGTTTACTTGATCGGGGTTGGGTGGTGGCATTTGCTGATGTGAGGTGCTTTTATCAATTTTCTTCTATTTCCTCAGTGTTCACTAGAGACATCAACAATTTAAATTGTCGTGTAAAATTTGGCCAAATTGCAAATGAATTTTGAAAGTGAATTGCAATTTTGTATGAATACTTTCAGAATTTGTTATAATTGAAGTATTGAGAATTTATGTATTTAACTTGAGAAGGTTTGCATGAGCAGGGGTGGTGGTGGGGATTCTTCATGGCATAAATCTGGCAGTGGGTTGCATAAAAAGAATTCAATATTTGATTTTGTGTCTTGTGCAAACTACCTGGTCAAAGAGGATTACGTACATAGAGATCAGCTAGGCGCCATAGGATATAGTGCTGGGTGTCTTCTTTTGGGAGCAGCTATCAATATGTGCCCAGATTTGTTTCGTGCTGCCATTTTAAAGGTTAGTGTGACTCACTAGAACTGATACAATTGCAGTCTTAATGTGAGTATTCCAATCCAGGGAAGCAAATTGCTCTTGTATACATTTTTTACAAGTTGAGGTTTTGATGAGTTTATATGAGGCTCCAAGTTTTCAATTTTCTTCCTCTGCTTCTCTACTTCTGAATATCAAATAGGTCTGTAGCTTTCTCCATTTGCCATTTAGTTGCTAGGCGAGAATGAGATAGAAAATAAAGAACTGAACAAGAGCATGCTCAATTACAAATTGACATGAACCATTTCTCTGCCAGTGGGATGTATTTTGTTTGCCATGGTATATTTATGTACATTGTTTCTGTTTTCTTTCATTTTTTAGGTTACTTCTATGGTAGAGATGAAGAGCTTGGTGCATGGTTATGTTAATATGAATTTCTAGTGTTTCTACTGATGCATGGTGCTTTTCATGTCAGGTTCCATTTCTTGATATATGCAATACTTTATTGGATCCTAATTTGCCTCTCACCCTTCTGGATTATGAAGAATTCGGGAATCCTCAGATACAGTCCCAATTTGAGTGTATTTTAAGCTATTCTCCTTATGATAATGTTTCTCAAGGAAGCTGCTATCCTTCAATGCTTGTGTCAGCATCCCTTCAAGACTCAAGGCAAGTTCATTTCTCGTCCTTCAGTATTTGTTCCAATCAAAGCTATATTCTAGATATTTTTTTGCTTTATCTGTTTTTGCATAATAATTATCCACAATGATTTTCTAGTCTCTGATATTCATTCTCAGGGTTGGGGTATGGGAAGCTGCCAAGTGGGTAGCAAAAATTCGAGACAAGACATGTTCTGCTTGTTCTGGTTCAGTAATTCTCAAGACAAATATGACTGGAGGACATTTTGGTGAAGGCGGTCTTTATGGTCAATGCGAGGAAACTGCTTATGATTATGCTTTTCTATTAAAAACTATCAGGATGTTTGAACAATAAGTAACATGCAAAGGTGGTATTGGAAAAAAAGAATGGTACAGCTTTGGTGACCCAGCTTGATAATTTCATTCCTTACATCACTGGTCAAGCAGAAGCAGAATTCCTGCAGCAACCCAGGTATTTTTACCACTGAGCTCCACAGATACGAAAAGGGTTTCTGGACAAGGTAAGTGCTATTACAGAACCTTTAATCTGCATTATTTTTGGTTCCTACGCTGTCTCCTTTAAAAGTCTCTTCCATTTTTTATGTAGCATGCAGCAACCCAAAGTATGTGCTTTCGAAATTGGAGTAGCTTCAGAGTTCTGATATCAAGCAATAATATCTCAAAGATACTGTACTAATAGCAACTTTTGTTTGACCAACTTTTTCTGGTAATCATCTTGTTAATTGATTTATAACAACATATGATAAATAATTTGTATTTTTGGTCAGTGTTTGTTCATTCCAAGTTTAAAGGTTTTAGATTCTTCTCATGTGGTTATGTTGAGCAGAATTCAACTAAATCAGTTCTTGTTTAGCAGGACTTTTATATACCAACTTTTTATGATTGAACTTCGTTATTTTGAATCTCTCCATTCTGGGTGGTTGGCTTTTATGTTTGCCTATTTATTCTTTTTAACGTTCTCTTTCCTTCCATTACGAGTATAGGGAATGGCATTGCCTACCTTCATTTTCAGCCTTATCATTTTATTTATATATGAGGAAGTAATGAGCTATTCTAAACTTGTATATTTGTTATTATTATTATTATTATTGAGTATCTCCATTCTGGGACGTTGGCTTTTATCATGACCTATTTGTTCTTTCTAATGTTCTCTTTCCTTCCATTACGAGCATAGGTTGGCATTGGCTACCATCATTTTCACTCTAATCGTTTTCTTTATGCAAGGAAGGAATGGCTGGCTATTCCTGAACCTGTACTAGTTTGTTTTATTGCATTTTCATTTTAGAGTTTATTGGTTTTGGATTATAAGCAGAGTAATCAAGCATATTAGGTTCTTTTTTTTCTGCTTTTCACCAACTTTTCCTCAAAATTAATTTGGATTCATGGAATAATTTGATTTCGACCACTTGACCCCACATAGAATTTTCTTGTTATCGACAAAATGTAAGCTGCATAAAACATAGCAATTAAAGACCGACTTTTTGTTAAATCAGGTACGTTTAAGCAAGTAATCTTAAAAAATTAGTGTTTAAGCAAGTACGTTTTAGAGTTAATTGGTTTTGGATTATTAATTAATTAATTAATGATGCGTATATTTATTTTTTTCTTATAAAATAATAATATTGTAATATTTATCTATTTTTTTCCTTTAAAAAAAATTATATTCTGCATAAATATTGTTTTGCTGAGTCTCTGTCGTAGACTCGTCTAATTATATTATATTTATTAACTAAATTTGACACACCATTTATGATATTTTTAAAATTAAATATAATTAAATTCTAAATTGCTAAGTTATTCGATAACAAATCAAATTCCTTTAATATTTCATCCAAAAGAAATCAATTCTTTTAACATGATTTATTAATATATTTAATTTTCTTAAAAAAAATTATCTTATTCATTTTCTTTCTCAAACAATCTAAAAAGCATATACAAATATTACTTCTTATTGTTATTAATTTATTTTAATGAAAATAAAAACATTATATATACTATTGCTTTATATTTATAAGCATTTTGGAAAAATTGATATATGCATATATATATATATATATTATTTATCTGATAAAATAATAGCAACACAAAAAAAAAAATATATATAAATATATTTCTTTCATTTTCAAAAATTAAAAATATAAGCTGTCCCTCCAATTTGTCATTGCAAAAGTACACAACGTGTCTGTGCGCGCCCGCTGTGTGTTGGATGGAATATAAAATACATAATAACATTTTTAAGGTTTATATATATATATATATATATATATATGTTAAATGGAGTATGAAATGCATAATAATGATTTTTAACTATTTTTGGATGAAATATATATTTTTAAATTTGTTATTTTTTGAAATAAAATTTAAATAAAGGTGAGATTTTTTTTTGGTCATAATAAAGTAGATGATATAATTATTCCTTACAAGAAAACTTAATATATTAATAAATTGATTAAATAAGAGAATTAATTTGATAACCAATAACTTATCAATTTGAAGTTTAATTATATTAAATTTTAAAAATAACGTAAATGATATGTTATATTTAATAAATTGACGTAATATAATTGAATGGATTTACAACTCACATGATAAATTTGTTCTACCAAATAATTTTTTTAAACAGACTATTTAAAATAAATAGTCTCCTTGATATTATCCATTTATTTTTTTGGTATATCAACTTTATTTAAATAGAGCATTGCAGAGAATTTTTTTGTTTTTGAATGAATGACTACATTTACTGGAGATACTCTTATGATCTTTTCTTTCTGTTTTTCATCAACTTCCCCAAAATTAAATTGGATTCATGGAACAATTTGATTTCGACCATTTGGTGACCCCACACAGTATTTTCTCAACATTAACACTGCATTAAACATAGCAATTGTGTCATTTTCTTGAAATTGGATCCATGGAATAATGCGAGATTTTGCAAGTTTTGTGTTTATTCTGCATGCATTTTCTTTTGTAAGATGACAGACTCTTAAGACAATGATTCTCCTTGTCATGGTTGAAGGCTGAAGGGTGTATTTAAATCCATAAAACTACAAATGGGTAGTCAAAATATTATGAATAAAATAAAGGATAACTACATTTTACCTCCTAAACTATACCATCATTTGTACTTCAAATTAGCCCCATAGCTGTTACTTTCTTTATTAGTTCAGCACAATTATGTAATTTTTTAAAAACAAATTTGGCAAAATTACTCTTTCCTACTATTCAAAAAATAAAATAAAATAGAATAAAAAAGTTTTTAAACAAAGTTACATAAATTGTATATGTTTAGTTTCATCAAGATCTATTGTCAAAATGTATAATTAGACTTATTTGACAGAAAAGTAATAGTTCAATGGGCATTTTGTTATATATGGAGTGAAGTGCAAAAGTAGCATAGTTAAAGGAGGTCACATGTAGTTATCCCATAGAAATTATGTTACCCAAACTTCATGGTAAAGTAGTGGGAAATTATTTTACAAGAGTTAGTTTTATTCCACATTTGTTTCGTGTCAATTTTTAGTGGGATTTGAAATTTTTTGGTAAAAATGAACTTTTTATGTGTTTTGGAAACTTTTGCCGAAGGAAAATCCAAGCTCATGAGGAATAAGTTTTCCAATATTGAGTAAAAGTGGTTTTTTTAAAACAAAAGTATTTTATATCATATTAATTGGAAAAGAAGTTAAAATAAATATTCTCGTAGATTTTTTTCATGACAATTTTATCTTCATATCTTAAATACGTATATTTTAAATCATATTTAAATTTTGAATTCTTCTATTTCTATCCAAATACTAGGAACTATTTTCCTGGAAACTAATCAATTAGAAATAATTTATTTTTCAAAACTTTACCACAAAAGATGCCTAAAATGAAGAATTAAAATGTAATGAAAATGATAGATTAGTGAGCAGAACCATTATTTTTTAGCAAAGGTTTCAAATCCAATATAATATATATACATATATTATGTACATTAAAAAATAAGGATAAATTTATTATTTAAAAATCTATTAAACTAGTTTTCTAAGAAATATGAAAATGACATAATTTTTGGAAAACACTTTCTATTAATTCTTTTTTTCCAAATTAATAGGAATCAGATCTTCATATTTCCCGAAAAAAGTTTCCTTATTTCTTTTAATCAAGTTTCACATTAACTGTAAGAAAATTTTGGATTTGATTTTTTTTTTTTTTTTGTGTAACATTTTCAAAATATCTGCTTATTTATCATCGATAAAATACCATGATTACCACCAAAATAAAATGCGTATTTTTTTTTTCATAACAAATAAAATGCTTAGTCAGCTTCTTATGCTCTTTAATGTAGTCACAATTGTGAGGTGGGATTGGTTCATTTGATATGCCATTTACATTCACATTTGAGAGGTCTTGAATCTTCAAGGGATGAGAATTATTTATTTACCAAAAAAAAGGGATGAGAAAAAATTGTTATAAATAATCAAAAGGAAAATAAAAAATATAGTCATAATTTTTTAACTTAATGAAAACTTTCAAAATCAATCTAACTATATATACAAATTAAGGGTGTGAAAAAGACCAAGATCCTCCAGTTTAAAGTCTTTCTTTGTGAAGAACCAACCACAACTTTCAATATTAAATTATTCTGTGAAAATATGGTGGTAGTTTTCTCAACTTGAATGCGTTATATAACCGACTCTACTAATTATACATCGATCTCTAGCGCTGTATATTACCATTTTTGTTTTGTTTTCAATCTTAAATCCTGGCAACCAAATAAAATTAATGAGTGTATGTTTAAATGTAATAAAACCTATCATCTCAACTTGTCATCTTTCTTTTGGCCCAGAACCTAATATCGTAATAAGATTTTTCCTTTTTTTTTATTTATTTATTTTTTTTTTTTTGTGTGTGTGTAATTTATTTCCCTCGCCTTTCAAATTTTATTTTACCCTGTTTTTATTTTTTTTTTCCCTAACTAATCCATGTATCTATATATTTAGTTTTCAGGGAAAATCCAAATTTCTATTTGTTTACCTCTATGTTGAAACAATTTTTGTAAAGAAGTTAGAATTGTTAATTTCTTATTATTCCACTTAAAAATATTACAAAAATAATATCCAAAAAATTTAAATTAAAATGATGAAAGAGACAAGAAAATGCAATTAATTACCTTGTTTTGTTTAATTTAAATGCAAATAAAAATGCATATATTGAGCAAATTACTCGTGGTGGTGTAGTTTTCCTTCAATGCTCTCTTCATCTATTTCCTATATTTGTTATATGTACATAAACACATATCCGTACCCATCCATTCTGAATATATATATATATATATATATATATATATATATATATATATAAGAACAAAAATCTTTAAGATCTATACTTGAAACTTTTCTTGGCAAAGTAAGGAAAATGTCATCAATGGAGCACAACAAGGATGGTTCCAAGGAATCCGAATTCGAGGAAGAGATAGAAAAGCCATACAGTAAGATTAAGTTTCGGTACGCAAAAGGGATTAAAGCTGAAATATTGAAGGATTTGATAGTTCGAGGAATGAAAGCTGAGAAGCTCAAGAGTTTCATTCATGGAAGCATCAAAACTGAGAAGTTGAAGGGCTTGGATTTTTTCATTGCCAAAAAAAAATTGGCAAGGTTGAAAATTTGGGCAGTTCGAGCAACTACTGTGTTGCTTCTTTGGGCTATTGCTATGCAGCTAAAAGCACTTTGCCAGACTTTGGCTCCAAGGATTATCTCAAACTCCCCCTCTTTTCCACCTCCAAGTAAGTATATTTGATTTATATGTATTTTTATGCTAATATATACATAAATTTTTAGGTGTTTATTTGGGTATATTTTTAGGAACCAAAAAAAAAAAAGAGAAAAAAAAAGAAGAAAACTATAATTTGCATTTGTTATCGTCCAGGAGTATATGAGAATAATGGATATCTTATGGTTTCATCAAATGGAGGATTGAATCAAATGAGAACTGGTGTAAGTATTTAATTAATATTTAATTATATATATATATATATATGATATTCCTTTAATAAATTTAGAAAGGTATTTGTGTCATTAATTAATTTCTAAGAATGTTTTCCTTAAATTTGTTATATATATATATATATAAATATATTGCTTATTTATTTATTTATTTATTTTTTTTTTCTGGTTTCTCCATAGATCTGTGATATGGTAGCCATTGCAAGATACTTAAATGTGACACTTATAGTTCCTGAATTGGATAATACCTCATTTTGGAATGACTACAGGTAAGTTCAACTATATAAGAGAATTTCACGGGCAGTCAAATTCTTATTCTTATTTTTATTTTATTTTATTTTATTGTGGCAGTCAGTTCCAAGATATATTTGATGTGGATTATTTCATTGGATCGTTGAGAGATGAGCTTCGTATACTGAAAGAACTTCCTCCTAAGCAGAAGAAAAAAGTGGAATTCGAATCCCTCTACTCTATGCCCCCAATTAGTTGGTCCAACATGACCTATTACTACAACACGGTTAGAGATTACCAAATCAATTTGTTACAAAATGTCAACGTTATAATTGATTAATTGCAATCAAAATTCGAATTCAGATAAATTAATTTGCTAAATAAATCCTACAGATCCTTCCTCACATTCACGCATTGGAAGTTGTGCATTTCACAAAAAGTGATGCTAGGCTTGCTAACAATGGAATTCCTGAAGAGGTTCAGAAACTGCGTTGCCGCACAAACTACCATGCTCTGAGATTTGCTCCCCCAATTGAAGCTATAGCAAAGAAAATTGTTCAGATCCTGAGAGAAAAAGGTCCTTTCTTGGTCCTTCATCTCAGATATGAAATGGACATGGTCGCATTCTCTGGTTGTAATGAAGGTTGCACTGAACAAGAGATTGACGAGCTCACAAAAATGAGGTACATATACATATAAATATACGTATATACATACATAGTCAATCTCTTATTAGATCAATTTGGTAATACTTATCAAATCAACTTTTTAAATTTAATTTAAAAAAAAATTCAGTCCAGTTCAACAAAATCTAAAAAATACAATAACTGTATGATAAAAGATTTTAGTATAATATTATATTTTATGTCGATCTTATAAGATATTAGGTGTATATAACATATATATATATATATTTGTTTATGTAATACACTAATTAGTAGTGAGAAAATTAATTTGTTAATGATCTGTGTTATGATCAAGATATGCTTACCCCTGGTGGAAAGAGAAGGAAATTGATTCTGTGAAGAAAAGAAAAGCTGGTCTATGCCCTATGACTCCGGAGGAAACTGCACTTTTCTTGCGAGCTCTAGACATCGATTCCAATATGCAAGTTTATATTGCAGCTGGAGACATATACAAGGCAGAGAAGAGAATGGCAACTCTCAAAGCAGCTTTTCCAAATTTGGTATGAAAATGAACCTCCAGGAGCCAGATTAGACCAACTTAATATTACTTGAATATGTTGGTGTATATGTTTTATTTATTTTCATTTTTTTTTAATTTTTATTTTTGTGTTGACTTTTTTGAAAATTCCAATTATACAGGTTAAAAAGGAAATGTTACTTAAACCTTCAGAACTTTTGCCCTTCCAGAACCATTCAAATCAAATGGCTGCCTTGGATTATTATGTCTCAATAGAAAGTGACATTTTTGTTCCAACATATGGAGGAAACATGGCAAAAGTAGTAGAAGGCCATAGAAGGTATCATTAATATATCTACCAAGCTTTACTCATTTCCTGCTGGATTTAAAAGATATTTAGGGCGTATTTGTGATAACTTCTGATTTAAAAAGTTTACTAAAATGCTAGTAAAATTTAGCTTTAATTTTAAACTCTTTTGGAGACATAAAGCTCTCTAGAAAACAATCTTAAGACCCAGTTTGCATGGATTTTTGCTTTTACTTCTTCAACGTCTCATTTTCTTCATGACATATTCTTTAAAGCTACTATTTAGTAACTTCTATTGTAAGCTTTTTCCAAATATATGAAATTCTTTAAGAAAATTATCTAAAAATTCTATTTTGCTTTTGAATCTAAAGAAGGCTCAAAAAGAGCATTTCTGAATAAACTATGCCAACATGCCCTAAGCATTCTTAAATTGCTTTTTGAGCCTTAAAAGCCAAAAGCAACATTCTAGAAGCCGTGACAAAAAAAGTTTAAGGCAATGATTAATTTTACGATTCTCATTTCTTTTCAATATTTTGCTATGCAGGTATTTGGGGTTCAAGAAAACCATCCTACCAGATAGAAAATTTTTGGTGGAACTCATAGACCGATACAACAATGGAAAAATTACCTGGGATGAGTTCTCTGTGGCAGTGAAAATAATTCATGCGGATCGAATGGGAAACCCAATACCAAGATCAGTGGTGCGTGGTAAACCCAAGGATGAGGATTACTTCTATACAAATCCACAGGAATGCTTGTCTCCAGTGGAGGAGGAGCCATTAGATGATGAACATGCATTTTCTTTTGGAGACTAAGCGCTCCATTTTTAATTAAGAAAGTCATCCAGTTTTTTAATTCCAATTGTAAGTTTAGTTATAGCCTGAGTGATAAAAGTCACTATTCCTTTAAACGGTAGACTGAATTCAAATCCCCCGATCCCAATATCAAAAAATAAAAATTAAACGAAAAAGAAAAAAGAAAGAAGCCTTGGGCTTCTTGGCAATGTAGGGTGAACAAAGCCATTAGAGGATGAACACGCAAGATACAAACCAGGCTTAGTTATTTTTTATTTTTTATTTTTTTAATTTATTTTTTATGTCTTTTAGAGAAGTTTTATGGTGGATATAATTGGGTCTAAGCCCAAGAAGGCATTTAGGGTCTGATGTAAACTTTTTATTTTTTTATTTTTATTTTTATTTTTTTGGGGTGGATATTAAAGAGGGAGATTCTGTATGATTTTCTAAATTGTATTTTCCCCAAAACAAATTTTAAAAATAACTACTTTCAAAAATTCTAGTTAACTTCTAGTTAACCTAATCACGATTACATTAAATTTAAGATAATTATGATATTCAAGAAAAATAAAAAAAAATTTGAGACTGCTAAAATTATAAATCAATTGCATCTTTATGAACTAATGTGTAAATATATATCTATATATATATATAATTTTTTTTCTTTTTTTTCTTTTTTGTCGTTTTGTCTTTTTTTTTTTTTTTTAAATGTTTATGCTAGGTTATAATTTGTTTTAGAAGCTTACTGCATTATGGAAGGGACCTTATATGAAGTTATCTTCATGATTGTCAGTTTAAGGTAGTATGTCTATTTTAGTTCACCTCTTAGTGGTATCATAGAGATCAGCCATTTAGAATTTGAATTTTCCACCAGATTACTAGATGCATAGCATCCCCCAAAAACACTGCCATTACCACCCACATAAAATGCCTAGTTTCCTTTTTTTTTTTTTTTTTGGATAACAAATAAAATGTCTAGTAAGCTGTCAAATATTTATGCTCTTTAATATAGTTATAATTTTTTTTTTTCAAACTTTATTGAAATCTTTCAAAATCAATATGAGTAAATATATTAATACATATTTAAGGGTGTGAAAAAGACCACACGCTTTTCTGGTTTAAAGTCTTTCTTTGTGAAGAACCAATCACAACTTTCAATATTAAATTATTCTGTAAATATATGATGTTATTTTTCACAACTTGAATGCACTATAAATTAAACCGACCTCACTACTTAATATATAGAGATTTCTAGATGTATATTACAATTTGTTTTGTTTTCAATATTAAATCCTGGCACCCAAAAAATATTAATGATTATATGGTTACATGTATTAAACCTATCAATCTCATCTTGTCATCTTTCTTTTGGCCAGAACTTAATATTGATTTACGATTTTTTTCTTCTTTTTTGATTTTTTTCCCTCGCATTTCAAATTTTATTGTTACCTCTCCACTGTTTTTGATTTTATTTTTACCCTAATCCAAGCAGCTATATATTAATATTAGTTTTTTGGGAAAATCCAAATTTTTATTTGTCTACAGAATTTAGAATTGTTAATTTCTTAATTCCACTTAAAAATGTTTAAAATAATAACTAAATAATTTAAATTAAAATAAAGAAAGAGACTAAAAAACATGGAATTACTGTAACACTACGATTCAAGAAAATACTCTGTATTTGAAGTTTTGACCAAGTTTGATTGGAATTGGTTGGGATTAACCATGTGAATCTCACGGTTGACTTTTTATTCGGTCAAGGTTTAGTTTGATTTGTATACCATTGTACAATGTTCATTAATATGACATCATAGACCGGAAGTATTCGTAATTTTAAACTACAATTGGAAAGTTACAATCAATAAAAGATGCAAAGTCTCGAAGAAGAAGATGGTGGCCAAGGAAACTGAAGCTGTCGTACTTACACTATCTTTGCCAGTCTGAAGGGCAAGCAGCTTTCATTTTTTTTTAATCTAATGGTCTGGCTTTCATGGTATTGGTTGTGGTAAGAGTAAGAAGTCTTGCCGGCTAATCAATGGTAAAGGACTGGGACATGTTTCCTACCATGGGGATGGCCAATTGAGGGCATTTTAGTAATTTTCTTTGAGTGGATGGACTTATTTTTGAAAGTTTGGTTTAAAATAAAAAGAAAATATAAAATAAAATATTTTTATTATTATTAATATGCCTATTCTGTGTGATCTATGGGCTTGAGGTATTACAAGTATATTGCACAGTGAGCACCAGCCACCTTCTCCTTGATCGAAGAACAATTGTTTTTAACCATGGTAAGTTATTTGCAATAAACGCCACGGGACGCCAAAGTGATCGATTGCAAGTTTTTCTCTTTAGCTTCCTCATCAGGTAGTGCTTGGGACATTGAGTACTGTCTGCCACTACCAGTATATCGGATGATGCATCAAATATCTTTTTCATATATACATATATATTTATATATATATATATATACACATTTTATGTTATGTTTGTATATACCATACCGTACGGTGGCAATGATTCGATTCGGTCCATGAATAGCTTAGCTTCTTAATTCTATTGCCTAAGAGTTCAGGGGATCGGACGGCCATTATAGGCAACTATCCCAGATCGTATTGGTAGCAGAGCACTTATGACAGCTGATATCTTGGTATTGCTTATTAACATATTATATGGTATCATACATACCTCTTCTATGAGTGTGCATATTTTGTAGTAAATTTATTAATTTTAAGATCTTATTTTACTTTATTTTAGTTTATCTTATTTATACATGATTATGATTTTCTATTATTATCCTTATTTGTTGGTGTTATTATTATCATTAAAATTATTACTTGTTCTAGGATTATTTTTATTTGTTGTTAATGACTTATTCTTATTTTTTATTATTGTTACCATTTATCATTTTTATTATTATTAATATCGTTATTGTTATTGTTATTATTATTATTATTATTATTATTATTATTATTGTTACTATTTATATTATTATTATTATTATTTATCATTGATATTGTTGTTAATTATTATCATAGTTTTTATTATTAATTCTTGTTGTTATTATTTTTGTTATTAATATTGTTATTGTTATTATTATTGTTATCAATATTTATTTATTTATTATTTTTATTATCATTATTATTTGTTATTATTCTTCTTCTTCTTATTATTATCATTATTGCAACTTATTATTGTATTTATTATTATCATTATTATTATTATTTATTATGATTATTTTTAAAGTTATTATCATGTGTTATTATTATTATTATTATTATTATTGTACAATAGCCTTCGAGCAAGTATCGTAGCTTTCAAGCAAATATCGCAGCCTTGGGGCAAGTATGATGGTTTTTGGATAAGTGTGGCAGCCTTTGGATAAGTCTGGTAACCCTTGGGCAAGTTATACTACTATTATTGTTAATATTACTATTATTACTATTGTTTTATCACCTTTTTATCTACATTTATGATTTGGTATGTTCGTAAAGCGATATTGAAATGTAATACTATACTAAGTGGGTGATATAGGTGATATGAATATTTAAAAGTATCTTTTGTTATTAAATTATTTTTAGTATATATAATCTTATACTTTATTATTGAAGTATTACATTTTGTGGAAAATCTTGTAGTAAGGTCGGAGGAATAAAGTAATATGATATAAGAATTTGTTTTTTGTGTAGAAAATTTTTTGGGCATACTCAACCCTTAGGGAAGATACTGCTGGGTTTTCTGTAGGATAGTCTAGTAGTGTTTTCATTAGGGTCGGAAATTATTTAGGGTTCCGATAAAGGATCCTGGATAAGTCTTGAGAGAGTGGTATCAGAACTCTAGATTCCGTTACCCCTGTGAGTTTTTAGCATGTGGTACAATGGTGTACATCGAATGATTACCCATCACCATATAGTTATTTTTGGAGGTGACATGCACTCTCTATGGTCGGTCAAGGGATAATGTAACTAAATAGTCAGAGTAGTGGGTGCAAATCCTTGTTGACTCTGCTCCTAGTTGGATATGCTAAATTTTGAGGACAAAATTTTTATAAGAGGGGTAGATTGTAATACTCTGACTCGAGAAAATGCTTCAAATTTGAAATTTTAACCAAGTTTGATTAGAGTTGGTCGGGATCAACCATGTAATGTACATCTCACGGTTGACTTATTATTTGGTCAAGGTTCAGTTTGATTTACATACCATTGTACAGTGTTCATTAATACAACATCATAGACTGGTAGTATATTTAATTTTAAACTACAACTGGAAAGTTACAATCAATAAATAATTGAGGGCATTTTAGTAATTTTATTTTTGAGTGGGCAGACTTATTTTTGAAACTTTGGTTTTAAAATAAAAAGAAAATATAAAATAAAATATTTTTATTATTATTAGTATGACCATTGTCAGGATCCATCCAAAATCCCTCACCGGAACCCTAGACAAGCCCTGATCCCAGGAAAACCCTACCGGATCCTTCAATGGAAAATCCGGCAGAACCTCCCCTAAGGGTTGAACTTACCACAAAATTATCCTGCACAAAAAACACTTCTAGATACATCTCCTTATTCCTCCCATCTTACTACAATATGTTTCTACAGATTTGTAGCACTCCAAGTAAATGACAGGGAATCAATATATGATTCAATAAATATGTGTCCAATCAGTATACAGAGCATTATACAATACAATTAAGTATGAAATTTCATATAATAAATGATAAAAAGGAAATACAAGATAGAAAGGAAGGAAGGAAAAGTCTCTGGAACTTTCGGCAACGAAACAAGACATCGAGCTCGCCCCTGGACAACTAACGTCGACTAACTTGAGACTAAGGGAACGGAATTTAAAAACGTGAGATGCTAATCATCTCAGTGAGTAACTCAATCTATTATACAATAATAATAATAAAAAAAGGGTAAATAACTTAGTTAATTGATTAACAAAAAATAAGTAAATAAATAATAGGTAGTTAAAAATAACATCTTCCCTCAAAATCCTCACGATTCGCTCAGTTGGAAAAGTTCCATTTTTAAAACATTTTCGCAAAACCCAATATTTTATGCCCCAAAAATCAAGAAATAATTAATTTAATAAAAATTTAAATAATCAAATTATGAATAAAATATAATAAAATATAATAAAATAAATTTAGAATACTTGCATTAAAGAAATATAACATAAAAGTGAAATTCAATATATAATTCATAAAATTTGATTTAATAAATCAAAATAAACAGTGTCAAAAATATAATTTAAATAATTACAAACAATCCTGTAAAATAAGTTTTAGAAAAATACTATAATATTCATTTTGAAATATTCAACCAATCTATGTAATATTTTTATGACAAGATGCATTTTAAAAATATTATTTTAAAATAAATGTCATAAAATATGAATAAATACATTTTAGAAAATGCTAATTGGAAATAGGTGATAAACAAATTAAATGCATTTAATTTAAATAAGACTTTAAGACTTTAGGATTTGAAATTTATATATGAGAAATAATGCTTGACGCACCACACTATGTACCAGTGATGCCCTACGATACCAAGCGTCCCGAGTACCGTCTGCCAGGAGGTTAAAGAGAGAAACTTGCATACGGTCACTTTGGCGTCCCGATAGCGCTGCTGCTTAAACCGTCAACCCGGCCATGGAGGGGGCGGCTTATGGCCAATATCAAACTTGCCTACCCTCGGTCCGATGGCAACTCACGGGAGACATTATAACTTGCACGCTCATCCATATACACAATACAGAACACCAGTATTGTATGAGTGCGTCTAAAACAAATAGCCATATTATTTTAAAAAATAACAATTTTTTCAAAACTCACCGTGGGAATCATACCATTTTTCAAATTCATCATCCCACATTTTTTTTTTAATATCTCCAGCATAGATCCATTAATAATAATATACAAATAACTTTTCCCAAATCATAAAATCAATCAAATAATATTTCAAGGGCATAATTATATAATTTGAAAGCTCCAAACTTAAACCAATATTTTTCTTGAAATCTTTAAAATCAAATCATGCCAAAAATAATATTAAAACCACATGAAATTCATATATTCTTAAAATAATATAAACGCATTTGTTATGCATTATAAAATCAACATCAAACTCAACAATAATTAATTAAAAACCTTAAACCATAATTCCTTCAAAATCCCAAATACATTTTTGGCAACAATACATATACTAAAACCATCAAAAATCGGCATCGTAAAATTAAATGGAAATTCCTTCAAATATTAAACATATATTAAAATTCACATGAAAACTTTCTAATTACACAATATTCCAACAATAAAATTTAACAATTATTAATAAAGTCTCATATCCATAAAATTCTTGAAATCAAAATATTTCTTGATGCACAAATAATTATAATTCATTCAATTTTGGCATCAAAATTCCAAATATAAATTTACTAAATATTCAGCACATAAAACATATTCTTCAAATAACGAATTAACACAAAATATATATATTTTAACATCCCAAAATAATTTTGAAGGTGGGTCACTCACCTCGAGCACGCAATCCAACCAAGATCCTCCATAGGATCAATTCTACAGCTCACACGTGCTCTTAGAACCACAATTATATCTATTTTTTTTAATAAGTTTTCTAAGTTCATTGAAGAAGTTCTATTTATTACAACAATATTACATAGGGTTAAATAAATTAATATTTTATTCGGATAAATAATATCCGGTACCCAGGGGGCTAACACAAATGGTATCCGAAATTCACAAATAAGGTATCAACGGAAAGCTAAGGGGACAAGGATCACATTACTGATCTCTGTTGGGCTCAACTCGATCGGAGGTGGACGGAAGATTTTGGCCGAATTTTCCCTTCTTCTATCCCACAAACGGCTCGGAATTTGGGCAAATAGAGGTTATTTTCGAAACCAGGGGGTTGAAATCTAGGGGAAAGGACTGGTCTCACGGTTGAAAACTGCTAAAAAAGAGGTCAGCCGGAGGACCGTCGATCCCGGTGCGTCCGCCAGCCAAATGGCCTGAAAATTCGCCTGACCATGGGTTCTCAAGCCCACCGGCGCGTGTTGCCTTCCAGCCATTGAAACCCGACCAAAATGACCAGTCAAAGAGAGAGGGGGAGAGAGTCAAAGGAGAGAGAGAGAGAGAGAGAGAAGTCACTGTGTGTAATTTGTTGGTGTTTGTCGAGCTCGGGGAAGAAGAAGGAGAAGGGAAAGAAAGGAAAAGAAAAGAAAAGAAAAGTGTTTTTCCCCACGTGGGGAAAGGGAAGGAAAGGAAGGAAAAAAACAAAAAAGAAAAAGAATAAATAAATAAATATTAAAATAATAAAATAATAATATATAAAATAAAGACAAAATAATATAATATAGTATTTTCTTATTGCTGACATGTGTCACTTCTAAAATATTACACATGGTGCATCCCACTTGGTGACACGTGGTACAATTATTCATATTTTTAAAAATAATATTGTATTTGAAAAACTTTGTAGGTCCATAATTTTTTAATGATATGTCCAAATCAGGTGTGCCGCTAGTTTACGGACTCGTATCGATGAGTACTTCACATCTGTACATGAGTCAAAGCTCATATCTCCAAAAATAAAAAATCAACTCTGACATCCTTGGACAATTTGGACCTCAATTTTTTTTTTCTCATAACTTTCAAGCCATAGCTCCGTTTTCGACATGCTACTAGTGTATGAACTCGTGACAATGCGTACTTCGCAGCAGTACTTCGGTCAACGTGAAATTCCACCGGGAGCAAAAAGTCAACATTTAACCCATTCTCGGTCAACAACGGTCAAACCCGGTCAACCTCGATCAAATTTGAGAAATTTTCGGTGTATTTAGAGATGGGGTGTTATAACCATCTTGTGGGATTTATGGGCCTGAAATATGGCAAGTATAGTGCACAGTAAATATGGCAAGTATAGTGCACAGTAATCATTAACCACCCTCCCCTCGGTTGAAGAATGATTGTTATAGCCATGACAAGTTATTAGCAATTAGCGCCGCCAATGTGACCCATTGCAAGTTTCCCTCTTTAACCTCCCATCAAGTTGTGCTCGGGATGTCCGGTACTATCTAGCACCATTGGTATATCATATGGTGCGTCAAGTATCTTTTTCATATATAGGTGTATATATTCATATTATGTTATGTTTTTATGTATTACACTGTACAAGGGTAATGATCCGATTCTGCCCATGAAAAGTTTAGTTTCGCAACTTTGTTGCCTACGAGTAAATGGGATCGGATGACCATTATAGGCAACCACCTCGGACCGTACTGGTAGCTGAGTACCTAACCTTAGCATTTCTACTACAATTTGTCTTACCACATTAGCCTTATCAAGATATTAGTCAATAGTGCAATCATAATTCTACTACAATTTGTCTTACCACATTAGCCTTATCAAGATAGTAGTCAATAGTACAATCATCCTTTAAGTAGCTCTATCCATCTTTTTTACTTTAAGTTTAACTCTTTTTGTGTAAACAGATACTAAAGGATCTTATAGTTGATGTAGATCTAACAAATAGTTCTATACAAGTAATGTTTCCAAGTCTTCAAAGCAAAGATTTCTACTGGAAACTCTAAGTCAAGAGCAAGATAGTTCAACTTCTGTTTATTCAACTACCTAGAAGCATAAGTAAGTACCTTCTTATGCTATATCAATACACACTTGAAGCACTGGTAAGAAGCATCACTGTAAACCTCAAACCCTTCGTTGCCTTCTGGTAGAGTTAGAATAGATGCCAAAGTTAACTTCTTCTTCAACTTTTGAAAACTCTGTTCATACTTATCAGTCCATACAAACTTAACTTCTTTCCTAATCAAATTGTGAAGTAGTCTTGCTATCTTAAAGAACCCTTTAATGAACCTATGGAAATACCTTACTAAACCCATGAAACTCCACAGTTCAGTCACTATAGTCCACCACTTCCATGTTCTGATGATCCACATACATGTCATTAGTAAAAATGAAATGCTTGAGAAAATCCACTCTATCCAACCAACACTCACACTTGCTGAACTTAACATATAATTGTTGTTCTTTCAAGGTCTGTAACTCTAATCTCAAATGCTCTTCATGCTTCTCATCATTCCAAGCATACACCAAGATATAGGCAATATAAGTTACGATGAATCGATCCAAAAATGGGTGAAAAACCCTGCTCATGAGGTTCAAAAAAGCTATAGGAGTATTAATCAAATCAAGGATATTAAGAACTCATAATGTTCATATCTGGTCTTGAAAGTAATCTTAGGAATATCAGATTAATTAACCTTTAACTGGAGATGTCCTAACCTTAAATCAATTTTAGAAAACTCCTTGACACCAAGTAGCTAATCAACAAATCATCAATACACATAAAAAGATATTGGTTTTGCATAGTAACCTTATTCGTAATGCCATCCTTTTTCTTCATAAATAGAACTGGTGCACCCTAAAGATAAACACTTAGTCTCACAAACCCCTTTATCCATAAACTTCAACTCTTTTAACTTAGCTAAGGCCAACTAATATAGTGATAATGAACCAGTATCAAGATCTAGATCAATAGTAAAGTCTATCTCTCTCTCCAGAAGCAACATAAAAAGATTCTCAGGAAACACGTCCTCAAGTCTCACCTTACTTGTCAGGACCCATCCAAAATTCCTCATCGGAACCCTAGACAAGCTCTGATCCCAGGGAAACCCTATCGGACCCTCCAATGGAAAATCCGGCAGAACCTCCCCTAAGGGTTGGACTTACCACAGTTTTCCTGCACTGAAAACACACTTCTAGAAACATCCCTTTATTCCTCCCACATTACTACAATTTAATCCACAACTTTCAGCACTCCGATGAAATAAACAGGAAATTCATGCAGTATTGATACAATAGGTCCAGTAAGTGTACAGAGCATCAAAGTTATAGATGAGTGTGAAAGTTATACAACATAAAATAGGAAACAATAATACAATAGAATACAAGGAAGCATAACTCTTTGAAACTCAACAGCAATAAACGTCGAGCTTGATTCTGATGTCGTCTACCAGCCCGAACCTAAGGGAATGGAATTTAAAAACGTGAGATGCTAATCATCTCAGTGAGTGACCCTATCTACTGTACAATTATAATAGTAACGAAAATTATAGCACATTTGAATAATTAACAATAAATGAGTAAATAAATAATAATTAATTGAAAATAATATTTTCTCTCAAAACCCTCACGGTTCACTCGGTTGGAAAAGTTCCCCTTTTAAAACATTTCATAAAACCCAGCAATTATATTTCCCCAAAATCAAGGTAGCCAATAAATAATTAATTAAATAATAAATAATTGGAATATCAACATTTAAAATACAAAATCATGCAAATAATAATATAGGGCACCACAATTTATATGAAAATATTTAATCAATAATTACCAATAAAATACAACAATTTTTGGAATCCAAAGCACTCAGAAAAATAATCTGGAAAAAAGTAAATTTTTAATAACAAATACTAAATCATAAAAAAAAATGCCATAAAAATTATTTGTTTGAAATAAACGGTAAAATTTAAATAAATTAACCATTTTAATTGAATAGTATTTCCAAATAATAAGCTTAAAAATTCAAATCGAAAATAACCTGACGCACCACACTATATACCAGTGATGCCCTACGGTACTCAGCGTCCCGAGCACCCTTAGGCAGGGGTTAAAGAGAGAACTGGCATACGGTCGCTTCGGCGTCCCGACAGCGTCGCTGCTAAAACCTGTCATCCCGGCCTAGGAGGAGGGCGGTTATGTGCACTATACTAAACCGGCCTACCCTCACGTCCATAGATAACTCACGGGAGACTAAAATCTGCGCGCTAATCACAATCTCATGTATAGTACAGAAAACCAGTACTGTATAAGTGCGTCTAAAATAATTAAAATAAAATAAATACCAATAGCCCATTTTTATTATTGCCAAAAATTTTTGAAATTTACCGTGGGAGTTATAAAAATCTCCAATCCCACATTCCTTGCATTTCTCACCATAAATCATCAATATAGAAAAGAAATATGGTTTACTCAAAACCATGAAATCAACCACATCGCATAATAAATGCTTAATTACCTTTTTAAAACATACAGTACCATCATACCAATATTTTTCTTCAAATCCTTTAAATCAATTTTTTTTTCCTCCAAAATAATATATAAAGCTCACAAAAATATTTAAATATAATTTCTCTTCATAAGCCCTTGATTGTACATGAAAATTCTCGGTAAAAATAATAATAATAACAATCCAGAATTTAAATCATAAATTCTTTAAATTTCTCCAATATTCAATCATGGCATCAAAATATATATATATATATATATATATGTATGCATAAACCAAACATCCGAAATTTGACATTATAAAATAAATACCCAATTTTATAAAGTTCCAACCACATACATATATTTTCCAAATATTCAAATATCACCAAATAAATATAAATCATCACCCGAAAATAGTTTTTAAGGTGGGTCACTCACCTGGAGCACGCAATTAATCCAAGATCCTCCATGGGATCAATTCCACGACGTACACATGCTTCTAGAACAACAATATTACACATCTTAAATAAATTAATATTTTATTCAGGTAAATAATACTCGGTACCCAAGGCGTTTAACACAAACGTTAACCAAAATTGACGAGTAATATACCGAATTGAAGCTTGAGTGATGATGATTATGAATCTGGTCTTACTTCCCGGAGATCGGACCGGTGGTGGCCGGTAGGAGTGGGCAAAAACCGACCTGACCCGACAAAACCGACCAAACCGAAAGATTTGGGTCGGTTTGGGTTGGTTTTTAGTGTTTAGTCGGTTTGGGTCGGGTTATACATATAAAAATATTAGATTTTCGGTTCGGGTTACGGGTTGGAAGGAATTTTAACCCACCCAACCCGAACCGAACCGTTTCATACCCAAAGAACCATTTTGCAAAAATTATTTTCATTAAATTATTTCTATGAAATTTTATAAGCCATTGATCTCTCACTCTCACCATCTAATTACCACCGTTGGATTTCAAGATGAAAACACAATACACAACACAATCTCAGATTCTCACAAAACGAAATTGAAGCCCTAGCATTCGCAAGCAACGCCACCACTTGAAGCACTCGCACAACGAAATTGAAGCACTCGCAGGCAGCATCCTCCGGCCAGCCACCACCCGATTGAACTCCCAAGCAACGCCACCACTTGAACAACCGCCGGCACCGGACCCAGTCCACTCGTCGCCCTCTCGCCGATCGCCATTCGCCACCACTCGTCGCCCTCCCAAGTCCCAAGCTCTGCAGGTAAAATACTTCCCCAGATCGTGTAGTACGAGTACCTAAAACAATATAGAAGGAAAAGCAGAAAAGAAAAAAACATATACTGATATACGTAAAGCATGTTGAAACTTGAAATAGCTCGCTAGAGCCAAATACTTATGAATTCCTAACCCTAGAAGTTAGAAGGATTCGAATTTTCAACCAGTTAAACTTTGTTTCAATGTCAAACACGCCATGTTTAGGATTAATTATTGTTATTGTTCTTTTTTATTTTCTATTCAGGAAGTTGATAATCCAAGATGATATCGAATCACTCCACCAGTAAGATATCCTATTCCTTTTATTTTAGAACTTCATTATATTAGTCGGGATCATGACCTGTGTTTTATGTAATACTGCGTAGTTTTCAAATCATTGTTTTGGATTTCAAATGTTTAGAAATTTAATTGGGAAAAGTATGTTTATGTTGTAGTACATATAATTTTAATATTCACTCTTTTCATGTTTACTGCAAAGTAAGTCATTTAAACCATTGTTTTCCTGTGTTTCATATTTTGTTTCGAAATTGAACGCTTGTGCAGGTGTTTGCATAATCTAGTTGGTTTTTATCTCGCAATATGTTGTGTATAATATGATTTGGTTTTGGTTTTAATTGCCTATTTTTCAGCCTCAACTACTACCACAAATAGGTGACATACCCCACAGTAATTTCCAATATGATTTTGATTTTGAGAGAAAAGTTATAGCTGAAGCAGAGAAAGAAAACCAAAATTGGAGCAGGCTTGGGTTGGAAAACCTTCCAGCTAGGACTACGTCATCAGCATCTTCAGTGGTATGTCTCCTCTGTTTTGATGTTTGTGAAGGTTCTTTTAAGTGTATTGAAGCCTCATGAAATTTGCATTTTATTGTCGATTCATCTTATAAGTATCATTAAGTAGTTTTCCATGTGTCTAGTCAGTCTTTGATATGGAAATAAATAAAATTTTCTGATTGCATCGCTGATGCAAAATGAATAATTAGTAAAAGCTTTCCAATTGCTTTACTAATTCAAATAATTACTTCTCGTGATTTCTTGAAACTGACCTGTCTCTTGAAATTAGCTTTCAAATGCTAAGGTATTAAGTCAACATTTTTGTTATTTCAGGGCACTTCTGTGGATCCTGTAGTGAGCAAATATATTGCTTCAGGGCTTAATCGAGAAGCTGTTCCTCTTGCTGTTGCACATTACGGAGACAATCCTGCCAAGGTGTTTTCTTGAGCTCTTGCTGTTGTATAGCTTCAATGTTAATTCTGAATTATTACAGTTTATTACGGCTATGGTCTCGCATTAGCCATCGATTATAGTTCCTATTTCTCCATTATTCTCACATTAAGTAGTTTAGATTACCGAGACTGGCAGGAATTTTGCATGTTTCTTTCCCAAATTGCTGCAGTAGGGAAAAATTTTATTTTGTTTCCTCTCACTTTTTCTTCGTTCCTTTTCTTTCAGTTTATTATTTTCCCTTAAAACCTTTTCTGGTATGTAAAATTTCATATTTCCAACTAACATCTAGATGTAGTTGCCCATGGAATACTGGTTGCCTTTTCTACATTATTGGTTGAGTTGCTTGAGAATGCTTATATTGTAGATGAAAAATGCATTTTGTAGTTTCTGACTTCTCTTTTTCAGCAGTTATTCTATTTTGGTTCCATTTTATAGAATGGGAAGTTTGTTTAAAATTTTGAATATTTTGCTTCTCTTCCACAGCAACCAAACAAATAGTCTTAGCAAAGTTCTTCGCCTTTCAATACATGCTGTCTACAATGTTGGGTGTTGCCACGCTCACTTTGGTGTGTCTCGCATGCTCATCAGCCAAGGTGTGTTTAGGATGATGATGATGAAGAAGAGTAAGAGCAAGTAGATCCGCTGAGAATAAGCATTTTATAGGATTGGTTATCGACTTACAGCCAAAATGTTCCTAGATTAAAATGACAGTATATATATATATATATATACGTTCCAAATAAAGTTAAAAACAGAGAATTGTCAATTTCTGCGTGTGCCAAACTGATGACCATTACTTTTCCGTAACTTGTTTTGTTTCCTTTTGCTTCTTCCTTCCAACTACTTTATGTCGTTTATGATCGCGCAATCATAAATTTGGTGCTTATCGTTTCATTAATTTTCTTGGCTATGTATGTCATGATGATAAATACAAATAAGCATTCACACATATAAATATATATCCTAAGCAATTAATTAATAAACTTCCAAAATTTATGGGAAGCTTATGTAGAAATACTTTAATTGAGAGTCATTTTGTCAAGAGGTAGTATTAATTTGTTGTCTGGTTTCTAAATCAATCGTTTTAATAAAGCAACCGTGGATCTGAAAAATAATATTTATAGTTTTACTTTTCTGGAGGAATGATTCAAAATGGTGATGAAGTGAGAGTATGATTGAGGAAAAAAAGTCAAAGCGTATAAATGGGTTAATTAAGCAACGAGTGGGACTAGCCTTCTTAGATAATCATTTTTGAAGCATTGTGAAAGAGAGTCTAATTATCTCGTATGTAATCTCCTTGACTGTTCTATTTACTTTTATATCAGAACCATATATATCTAACAATTAAGTGATTAAGTACAAGCTGCATATATATATATATATATATATATATTTATTTATATATTTATATATAATTATATATGAGGTTCTTTTCCTCAAGTCACTCAAAATTATTTATGCATAACTAAAACTTTTTGTCTTGATAAAGAATCTATGCTATTTTAAATACATAAAATATTATACATGGAAACTATGGAATGCTGTTTTTTCTAATCAGTCTTAACACCAGGAGTTTGGATGGAAGAAGTGTATAGCATTAATTTTTTTTTTCTGTTTTTTCTAATTAGTATTGCAATTTTATTTTTTTTATTTTGCTTTGTGGTCTAATATATTTTTTTCCCCTGTTTTGTAGATAAAATCAAACAGCCTATCGTGACTTGCATAAATCGAATAGCATTCCTTTTCTTCGTTTAATTCCAAGATCACAAACAATTGTGTGATTGTCTATTATTTGGAGGTAAGTTACTTAGCCTTTTTCTCGTTATTTTTGCATGTGGGAAGGTCAAAAATTGCTTTTGGAAAGTGTAGTGAAGCATAGGCTGTGAAATTGTTTGCTGTGAAGTTTGGAGATTGTAAAGTGATGTGTGACTTGATTGCTGTGAAGTTGTTAATATAACCTGGCCTGCTGATTTTGACAGCTATATGTATATATATTTGTATATATATATATATATATACATATATGTATATGTTTATTTTGTTTTTAATAGGTTCTAGATGGATGAGGGCCACAATGATTTGTATGATATTAATGAATTGGAAGAGTATTTAAATGAATCAGATAAAGCTGAATCTCAACCTTCACAGTTGGATAAACCTTATAAAACGCAAAAGAGAAAACCTTCTAGGGCTCCATCTTGGGTTTGGGAACATTTTGAAAAAATTCCAGATTATGATCCAAATAATCCTAGGTGCAAATGTAAACATTGTGGGGTAGATTATGCATGTAATACCAAGAGATGTGGAACTAGTACATTGCGAAACCATTTGATGAACCAATGCAAAAAATACCCTAATAGGATGGAGGATAAAAGGCAACAAGTTCTTTCATTTGAAAGTGGTAGTAGCAATTTGGTCTCTATGAGTACAACATTTAGTAAAGAGGCATGTAGGCTTGCATGTGCAGAAATGATCATCATGGACGAGTTACCATTTAGCCACGTTGAAGGAGAAGGGTTTAGAAAGTTTTGTAATGCTTTGAACCCTAAGTTTGAACCTCCATCTCGTAGAACAATTTCTAGAGATGTGTTTCAGTTGTACTTAGATGAGAAAAAAATTTTGAAGAGTGTGTTTTCATTGAGGAAGCAAAGGGTTTGTCTTACGACGGACACATGGACTTCCATTCAAAATAACAATTACATGACTCTTACCGCTCATTTCATTGATGATGATTGGAAGTTGCATAAGAGAATTTTAAATTTTTGTATTGTGCAAAATCATAAGGGTGAGACAATTGGTAAGGTTATAGAAAATTGTCTGATTGAATGGGGTATTGAAAGGGTTTTCACAATAACGGTTGATAATGCTTCTTCAAATGATGTGGCTGTTAATTTTTTGAAAGAAAAATTAAATTATTGGAAAGGAAATGTTTTGGATGGTGAGTTTTTACATGTTCGTTGTGCTGCACATATTGTAAATTTAATTGTGACATTTGGATTAAAGGAAATCCATGATAGTATTGCTGGAATTCGTAATGCTATTAGATATGTTCGATCATCTCCTTCAAGGTTAAACAAATTTAAAGAATGTGTAGAGAAGGAGAAAATTGAATATAAAGAAACCGTGGTTTTGGATGTGTCTACTAGGTGGAATTCCACCTATTTGATGTTGAACTCGGCTTTGAAGTATCAAAAAGGTTTTGATAGGATGATAGATGTTGATGGACATTATCTTGGATATTTTGAGGAACATGAAGTAGGAAGGAAGAGAGCCGGACCACCTCTAATTAAAGATTGGGATAGTGCAAGGGTTTTTGTGAAATTTCTTGCTACTTTTTATGAAGTTACCTTAAAGTTTAGTGCCTCTTTGACTGTTACTTCTAATATATGTTTTCATGAATTGAGTTTGATGTATAATGCACTTGTTGAATGGAGTAATAGTCAAAATCATTTGATGGCCGATATGGCAAAGAAAATGTTGATAAAGTTTGACAAATATTGGGGTTCACTTGGAAATGTCAACAAGTTGTTGCTTATTGCCATTGTGCTTGATCCACGATATAAGCTGGAATATGTATCATATCTTTTTGAGGATGCTTATGAAAGTGGTATGGTTGAATCTTTGACTAGGGATGTAAAAGATACTTTAGTTAACCTTTACAACTTCTATAAGGAAATTGATTCTATGAATGGGAGTTCTAAAGTATCAAATTCAAATGATGGTCAATCAATGCAAGCACAACAAAGTGGGATGATGATGGATTCATTGGATGATGGAAGCATAGATGATCGTCGGCGTTTGAAAGAATCACAATTTAAAAAAAGAAAAATGGAAAAAAATGTATTGGAAATAAAGAATGAGGTTGATAAATTTTTGTTTGATCCATGTGAGGATGTGGAGAGTGAGAAATTTGATATTTTGGCTTGGTGGAAAAATAATTGGACAAAATATCGAATTTTATCTCAAATTGCAAGAGATGTATACGCCATTCCAGTTTCTACAGTAGCATCCGAATCTGCTTTTAGTACCGGAGAGCGTATTCTTGATGCATTCCGAAGTTCATTGGGTCCAAAAATGGTGGAGGCTTTGATTTGTTCTCAAAATTGGTTGCAATCAAAGCCTATGACGTATGATTATAGAGTTGAAATACCAATAGAAGATGTCGCATATTATGATTCTATTGAATCGGGTAAGAATTTTTTTTATTATTATTATTTGTAATTTTATTTTTATTATCTATTTTAGAGTTTTTAGAATTTTTTAGTAATATTTACAACTTCTTTTAGCTTACTAATTAATCTAATATCATATTTTAATTTGTTTAGGAGCATCTTGGGTTACAAAACAAAGTTTACCTCCACCTAATTGATATATGATTACTTGGTAAGTTTGTTGTTAATTCCACATCATCAATTATCTTTTAAGTTAGATAATATTTTAGTAATACACTTAATGTTTATTGATTGCTAATTCTTTACATTTAATGCTTAATGTTTAATGTTTATTTATAATTTTAATGTTTGTTGAAGGATGAATGGAATTTGGTTTATTGAGGTAGTGAGCTTGTGGTTGCTGCTGGTGGCTTTTCATGCAATGGAGAATGTGGAAGAAAACAATATTTAAAATAATTTTTATTTTTATGGATTATTAGTTTATTTAATTATAAGTTTATTTTAAAATTTTAGATTTCAAATATGGGTTGTATTTTATTTTGTAGCTAATAATGGTTGTAGACTTGTTATATACTTTATTTGTTGATGTATGGTTTATAATTGGGTGGTGGTAGTTGTAGATTTGTATTATAGTTGTATGATTATGTGTTGTATTATTTAATATGTTTGATGCTTAATAATTAACTTATTTGGTATTTTTGTTTAGTTGGATGGATGTATGTTAAAATTATTTAATTTAAAGAATAATTTGAAAAGAATATCTAATTTAAAATATAGATTGATGATTAAAAAGGCCTAAAAATTTTTTTATACAATTTTTGTCCAAAAAATACCAAATTCGAAATATATATATATATATATATATATATATATACAATTTGGGCCGAGGCCCAACACGAAGCCCAGACCGGCCCAACCCGCAAATCCAACCCAAACCGATCAAATATGGTCGGTTCGGTTCGGTTCGGTTTGTATATTGGGTTCGGTTCGGTTCGGTTATGTAACCAACCCAAACCGAATTGGTCGGTTAGGTTTAAAAAAACCCCAAAAACCGAACCAATCCGCACCGAGCCCACCCCTAGTGGCCGGAATCTCGTCGGAAAGCTCTTGGCCTTGAGAGCCTCGATTCTTCCAAACCGTTGTGAATTGGAGGAAAAGGACCCCGGATCTGAGTTCAGGGGGTCGAAATTAGTGGAGAGGGACCGGCGGTGCAACTGGGTACTCGCCGGAACTGGATTTTCCATTGAGTTGCCAAATCCCACCAGAAACCGTCACCGCCGGTGGCGCGTCCGATGGCTGGTGGCCGAGATTTTTGGGTGTTTTGTAGATCGAGGGGAGAGGGTTCCAACGGGACTGGCGGTGAGGTAAAGGGAGGCCGGACGGCGAAGAGATATGGGTTTGAAGATTTTCGGCCCCTCGTCGGAAAATACTCCAATCCTGACGTGTTGGAGGTCCGGCACCCGTGAAATTTTGGGGTTTGGTCGAAAATGGAGAGGCGCTAATGCCTGGCCGGCGCGTGTGGCAAGATTCGGCCGGAAAAGTTTGCAACTCCGACGGCCGGTGGTTCTCTCTCTCTCTCTCCTTTCTCTTTTCTCTCTCTCTTTCTCTCTCCTCCCCCCTCTTTTCACACCAGTTTAAGGCCACTGTGGGTGGCACTGTTCACCCACGTGGACCTATAAGATGTCAACACATGGTGTCATTGTTCATGTACTGTGCATAATTCGAAAATAGAATAAAATATTGCGGTAATTGGAAATCTTTGCATGTCCATAACTTTCAAACCACATGTCCAAATCGGATGTGCCACTAGTCTATGGACTCATATCGACAAGCACTTCACAACCATGTATGATTCAAAGCTCAACTTTGCATCAATAAAAAGTCAACTCGGGCACCCCTTGGACAGTTTGGACCTCAACTTGTTTTACTCATATCTTTCAAACCGTAACTCCGTTTTCAACATGCTACTAGTCTACGAACTCATGCCAACGTGTACTTTGTAACGGTACCTTAGTCAACCTAGAATTGCATCCGAGTTAAAAAGTCAACTTTTGATCCCTTGGTCAACGGTCAAAGTCAACGGTTAAAGGTCAACCTCGGTCAAAGTTGGAAAATTTTCGTTGTACTTTAGGATGGGGTGTTACATTACTAACTCAAGTATCAATGATGTCGAAATAGCTTGCACCCTTTTTGAAGCATGCAACGTGCAGCAATGGCAGAAATCAAAATTAAAGGAAGAATTTTGCATTCTTCATGAAATAATACCTCATAAAACCTTGGTCACCTAAAAGTGACTTCTTTACTGAAATAATCCATAGAAGTATGATTAGATGCAAGCCAAAAATCCTCAAAATAATATCTAACTCCTTAAGATCCAACAAAATCAAATTTGCTTCCATGTGATTGCTAATAATGACCATACGTCCCTTCCATACCTAAGTTAACCATAAGGACTCTCCCATGGGTATGGAAATATTTGTGGTTGAATTTAAGGAAATAAGATTTCTACCCACCCGTGCTACTAGACTATGTAATACAAAAAATGCATAACACCCCGTCCTAAACTACATCGGAATTCTTGCACGTTGATCGAAGTTGACCGTTGATTGTTGACCGAGTGGGTCAAAAAGTTGACCTTTTGCTCCGGGTGAAATTTTTAGTTGACCGTGGTACCGTAGCAAAGTACATGATACCCCGAGTTCGTAGACTAGTAGCACATCCGAATCGGAGTTACCGTTTAAAAGTTATGGGCAAAATAAGTCGAGATCCAAACTGTTCAACGGTGCCGGGAGTTGACTTTTTATGGTTGTATAATTTTGTTTTGACTTTTGTATGGTTGTAAAATACTTGTCGATACAAGTTCATAGACTAGTGGCACGCTTAAATTGGACATCTGGTTAAAAAGTTATGGACATGCAAAGTTTTCCGAATACCGTAATATTTTAATATATTTGGCTTAAGTGAACAGTGTGTGCCATGTGTCACAATTTCAGCCAATCCCATGAGTGAACAGTGTCACCCACGGGTGGCTTTTATTCCAGCTAAAACGCGTGAACAGGGAAGGAGAGAGAAAGAGGGGAGGAGAGAGAGAGAGCTAGAGAGAGAAATCGACCGGCCACCGCCACTTAGCCATTTTCCGGCCACCCTTTCCTTACATGTGCCACCCCACCTTGAATCCCACCTGAAAACCGGCCGGCCAGCCAAAAATCACGGCCAACTGACCACCGATGCGCCCAGATCGAGACTTTTTCCGGCGGCGTCGTCGATTCCTTCAAACCCAGATTTCTCCCTATTCGGGCCTCCGTTTGCCTCACCGCCGGTCCCGTTGAGTTACCCATCACCAGATCTACCTTCCCACCAAAAATCACGGCCAGTGGCCACCGGACGCGCCGCCGACGGTGACGGGTTCCCGTGACCACGGCAGCTCACCGGGAAATTGACTTTCCGGCGAGTTTCCAGCTGCACCGCCCATCCTTTCCCACTAATTCTGACCTTTTGAACCCAAATTCGGTGTCCATTTTCCTCAATTCTTAACGGAATGTGAGAATCAAGGGTCTAAAATCTGAGAGCTTTCCGACGAGATTCCGGTCACCTCGGGTCCGATCTCCGGGAAGTAAAACCAGATTCGTAATCTTCGTTACACAAGCTTCGATTCGGTATATTACTCATCAATTTTAGTTGTCGTTTGTGTTCGCTCCCCGGGTACCCATTTGGGAGTTACCCGATTAAAATATTAAAATAATTAGTTTTGTGTATTGTGGATATTTTAGGTGCACGTGTGGGTAGTGGAGTTGATCCTGCAGAAGATCTTGATTGATACACGTGCTTGAGGTGAGTGACCCATCTTCAAAGCTATTTTGGGTTGATAAATTTCATATATTTTATGTTGAATATGTGTTTGGAATTTATATTCATGTATTAATTATTTATAAATTATATTTGAGGATTTTGATGCCACAATTGAATAAAATTATAGTATATTTGTGCATTAAAATATAAATTGATTTTGGTAAATTATGGAAATTTTATTTTATGAAATTGTGGATTTAAATTTATTTAAATTGTGGCTGCAATAAATTTTGGAATTATCTATGTGTAATAAAAATGTATTTATCCATCGATGAATTGTGAGATCCAATTATATTTGAATTTTGAGGAATTGAAGTAATATTTATTTTTAATTATTGTTACATTCATGGATAGATTTGAAATTGATGGAAAGTATGCGATGGATTTGTGACAATGAATTATAAAGGAATTTACGGGTTTAATTGAATGGAATAAATTCGGTGGAATTTTTTTTTGGGATTTGAAACTATATGGATTTTAGAATTTTTATGATGCACCACACACGTACCGGTGTTCTATATATGTAGATATGATTAGTGTGCACATAGGTATGATTAGCGCTCAGGTGGGTGTGAGTAGCGCACAGGTGATTTATGGGTTGTCCTGTGGTTGCCATCGGACCGAGGGTCGGCAAGTTGATATCGGTCGTAGCCACCCCCTGCCATGGCCAGGACGTCTGTTTGCATCACCGCGGTGGGACACCACGCGACCATATGTCAGTTTCTCTCTTTAACCTCCTGTCTGGCGGTACCTCGAGACGTTGGGTACCGTTGGCGCCACTGGTATATAGTGTGTGCATCAAATGATTTTTACTATCTGATTTTTAATAAGATGTATTTAATAGTGTTTCATTAATTATTGAATTTAAAGGTTACGCAAATTTTATAAAATGCTTTTACGAAATTATTATCCAAATTGTTTTGGTATTTTGAAATCCATTCTAATATATTATATTTTCCTCCATTTTATTATATTCTTAACATTTATATCAAATGGGTGTTTTATTTTAATTAAATTATTCCTTTATTTAATTGTCCAATTAATTGAATTATTCTAATTATTTGATTATTTTCCTGAATTGTTTAAATATGATCATCATGATATCTTTGTATTATTTGTTGATGATATGTTATTATTCTTTTAGGATTGTTACACAAGTCATTTTCATTTCTATTATTATTCTCATTCAAATTTTGAATTCTTAATTTGTTGTGTTGTATTTGTAAATTATTTGGTTAATTATTTTTCTGAATCATGGGCATAAAATATCGGATTTTGTGAAAACGTTTTAAAAAGGGAACATTTCCAACTAAGTGACCGTAAGGGTTTTGAGAGAAAAATAATTTTCAACCATTATTACTAAACCATTTATGTATTTATTTATTTAATAATTATTTATTCATTTGCTTATTACTAAATTACTTGATTATTAGTAGTTAGTAAACTGGGTCGCTCACTGAGATGATTAGCATCTTATGTTTTCAAATTTCGTTCCCTTAGACTCAGGTGATAGACATTGTTCAATCAGGACGAGCTCGACAGTTTGATTGTTCCTGGAACTTCGAGAGGTCTTCTTTCCTTCGTTTCTTACTGTGTAATTTTCTTTCTACTTTGTTGTATAATTTTCATACTTAATTGTATCTTATGATGCTCTGTATACCGTAGGATATATTTCCTTAATTATTGTAATGATTCCCTGTTATTATTTTGAAGTGTTGAAATTTGTGGTAATATTTTGTAGTAAAGTGGGAGGAATAAAGCGGTGCATTTAGGAGTGTGTTTTCAGTGCAGGAAAAATTGTAGTAAGTCCAACCCTTAGGGGAGGTTCTGCCGGATTTTCCATTGGAGGGTCCGGTAGGGTTTCCCTGGGATCAGGGCTTGTCTAGGATTCTGATGAAGGATCTTGAACGGGTCCTGACAAAATGTGTAACTTTAAGATCAATAAAAATACAAGTGTCAGCAATGAGAATTGATATCATACCTATAACCACACCAGGTATGGTTAGAGCCTCCTACTGCATCATAGGAAAGAACCTAGCTCTGGCTAGTTGTCTCCCTGATGACCTCTGCTTAAACCTCTTGATGTTGCCAGTGCTAAACTATAAGAAGAATTATCATAAACCTATCTTGCTTTAGCACCTTTACTAGCTAGCACCATTAGCTTACTATTGTGAGTAGCTAAAACTAGTCTACTGATATGGATAACTGGACCTAAAGCTCTTATACCACCTTTAAACTGAAAAATGATACTTCCTCTTAAAATGACCATGATATTCATAGTGAAACACCCTCACCACTCTGGCATACCTATACATAAAATCTACCATAAATGCTATAAAAAGTATAGGTGGCCCACTAGGTCAGCTTTCTTAATATTGTCCAGGATGGTGAATATCACTACCATTGCTAACAAATTGTTGATTCGTACCATAACTATGAGTACCCCTATAAATTTTGCTACCACCGGTACTATGTTTGCATCATCTAAATCCATCTCTGCTAGACATCCCAGAGCTAAAATTGCCTTTCTTGGACAATCATTAACTTGGAGAGCCCGAAGATGTAACCATCAAAGGCCATTGTTGAGACCTATTCATCTCCATCTATGCCTCAAACTGTAATGCTGCCTTCTTTAGAGTTTGATAGATAGGATGGTGAGCTCCTAAGATGGCTGTAGCAATGTGCTCACTCAATCAATTCAAGAACCTCTTCTTCTTCATGGTATCATCATGAATCATGAAAAGGATAAATTATGATAGCTATCTAAACTCTTAGTCAACTTTTAGACTACCTGTAGACTGAAGGATAGAACTCTACATCAAAGGCATCCTTGAACTGCTCCAGATGTGATCTCATATTGTTTGCTCACCCTTTAAAAGAAAACCAATGATCTTAACCTTGTCCTCATCGAGATACTGCATGCTCTTCTCCAAATCTTCTCAACCAAAACTAACAAAACAATTGTTGCTAATGGATCAGTGTTGCCCTTAAATGTTATCACACCCAATACCTTAGCCTGTTTCATTGTGGGGCTCGAAGGATTAGTACGCATACCCTTAGCTATAGCCTCAGCCAATCGCTCTATATGCTTAACCCCTTAGGTGAGCTCACCCACACCTTCCACTAGCTTCGGCTGATGTTTAGGTCTACCACATCTGTAATGGGTCTTCGAATCTAGATGTAAAAGACAAATTCAACCCAATATGATATTCAACCTAATCAAATAAAGGAGTGAGACAATGTCTAGGAAGTAGAAACAATGTCAAAATGCTATGATGCATATAAAAGTGTGGGTCCACAGCAATCAAGAAAATCTAATGCACTGATACTAATTTAACAAGACTGCTCAAAAGATCTTTTTCGGACATATAAGAGCATCCTGACTAGGGAAACTGCACTGAATTGGTACCGAAAGTTCAATGGGACCACCTTGCAAATTAAATATAATCTAATAGTAAAATAAAGAAACATAAACATTTTTTAATAGAATTTCTGTAAATCATAGTCGTACCCATCAAGGGTTCCAACATAAGACCTAATAAAAAGAAAAATTGAAATAAAAACATATATATTAGGTTAATTCACAAGAGTATATTAAAGGAAGTAACTGAGTCTAAAAAGAAATAAAATAGCATAAATAGTAGTCTCAAAAGAGTGTTGAAAAATAGCAGTACATCAGCAGTGGAGATGTAATGAAGATGAAGATGTGAGAACACAGAATATATGAAGGTAATGATGAATGGTGCCCAGATGTAATATGTACCAACTGTTACTAAAGCATAGAGAAACAATTTAAAAATACAAAAATTATGAGACGAGCTTAGTTAGTAAATGTGTAAAATATTATGATGATAAATATTATTCTTAAAAATCCTTTCTTTCAAGATCTCACTTTCAATCTTTGAAAGTTCTCCTGTTTTGATAAATGGATTTTCATAAAATACATAATTATCCCAAAAATATAACAATTTTATAAACCATATTTGAGTGAAATTTAATGATATAATTAGAAGTCTTGCTATTTACACAGTAGGAATTTCTACTCGCATTGCATTTTTGTATAAAATTACAAATATCTCCTTTTTATTTATTTTTGTTTTTGAATTCCTAACTTTTGTAAGCTTTCTTACTGTACTGGCACGGCATCTATTGATGTAGCAGAAGGGGTAGTGGCTTTTGACGGCGGCTATTTTTGGGTTAGTTTGCTCTTTCAAAAATTTCAATGTGGTTTGATTTGTTCAATTATAAATGAAGGAAGCCTTTTGGTTATTCAATCCGAATTTTGATTTTTATTGCATTATCGGAATTTGCTTGTACTAAAGACAAAGATGTCAGCCAACATAAAACCCAAAAAATCAAATTTAAATTTTTAGTAATTTGAATAAATTTGCAATGAGAAAAGGAATATCAGTCGTGTAAATAGCAACATTTTACAATTGGGTTTCTAAGCCCATGAAGGCATTTAGCACTGGATGCAATCTTTTTTTTTCTTTTTTTTCTTTAGATATTAGAGTGGGAGATTAAGTATATTGTCTAAAAAAATAATGATTTTGTTATTGGCTTGTCCGAGCAATGACATTCATGAATTTTTACGTTTTTCTTTTCCCCAAAGCCTCATAGACCAAATGGTTGCATGAAAAGGCTATAATGTGCTCTTGGTTACAAACTCTTCTCCCAAAATTATATTTTCCCCAAAACAAATTTTAAATAACAGCTTTCAAAACTATACTAACCTGATGAGTATTATTATATTTAAGATAATTATGATATTGATAAAAATAAAATAAAATAGAAACTACTAAAATTATAAATCTATTACATATTTACGATGTAATAATTGTTTTCTTTGTTTTGCTTGTTTTGTTTGATGTTTATACTAGGTTATAGTTTGTTTTAGAAGCTCACTGTATTATGGAAGGGACCTCATATAACGTTGTCTTCAAAGTGAAGGCAGTATGTCTATTTTAGTTCACTTATTAGTCGTCTCAAAGAGAATAGCCATTTAGAAAGTGAATTTCCGACCACATTGCTTGATGTAACGCAACCCTTGAAAACAGAAGACGAAAATGAAAAATTGATTCACATTCTCCAAATTCTATATTTATATATATGGTGGAAGCAATTATGATATAGAATTTTCCATTCAGAGGTGGCTTATATATTGGAGGAGTCTCAAGAAAATTAAAATTGTTGCATATAATTACGGACTAATGGTGAGAAACAGAGCAATATTTTGAAGTTCTTCAAGAAACTTCTTTGATATTATATTTATCTTTAAAGTAATTAAATATCTTAAAGCCTAACTTGTAAAAGAAAACAGAAATAACTAATAAATAATAAAGAAGGGGAATTTCTTTTCAACAGAGGATTGTACCCATTTTTGTAAAGAAGGCTACTAGTTGAACTAAAATGAACTTTAGGATCGAAAAAATATATGAAACGTCAAAGTGTTAACATACAGGGACTATAATACAATGAGACATGCTTTGTTTAGATGGATAGTAACCGAAATAATTTTCATTATTGCCAGATAAGATACCTTTTTTTTAGGTAAAAATAGTAATTATTATTATTATTATTATTATTATTATTATTGAAGAAGGTAATTAAAATAGTTATTTTCGTGTTTAAAGAAAGACTGGTAGTAAAACCAGCTGTTTTTTCAGACAATAATACCTCAGCTTTAATTTCCACACTTTAATTTAATATAAAAAATTAGAATATATTTGTATATTATTATCATACCATTTTTGTCAACATTTATTGTTATATGAGGGTATTCTTTCATTAAAAGCCTTTACAAAGTTTCCTATTTCATTAATTGTCCAAAAATCAGGTATATAAATGAAGGATATAGACACTTTGGAAACGAATTGAAGGCATAGAAAAAGACCCAACATCGTTAATAACATAACACATCCAAAATTCTACCTAAAATACCAAATAATTTGTTAATTTAAATAAATTTGTTCTTTCTGTAATTCTTTTTCCCTCTCTAACTATATCCATGATCAATTTTGGCCCAGGGCAGGAAAAAAACATTTTGTTTTTCAGAAAAAAAAAGGAATAATAAATAAATAAAGCATGTCCTCTAGCTTAATATTATCATCCACAAATTTTCTGCTCAGCCCTTTCAACCATTTACAATAAATTACATTTTTTTTTTTTTGGGTGGAAAATTTGATTTCATGATTTTACAAGGATTAATGCAGATAATAAATACATGAAAATTGATTATATGCCACATGTGAAGAAGTCACAACTCCCCCTGAATTAAAATGGGGTATGATAACAATTTCACTTAATTTTTTCCAATTCACCAAACAGATCCCTTATTTATTATTATTATTATTATTTTGTTTCAACTTCAAATAATCAATGGTATTATTTAATTATTTTCGCAAATATAAAGCTCTATATATATTACTAACTTGTGGGTCCAAACTAATTTTTATTATGTATTCAGAGATCAAAATCGTGCATTTACTCTGTTCTTGTCACATGCAATTGGCTTTTCAACTTTTTCAATCTGCTTTTTTATTTCTGTCTAATTTTAATATTAATTGTTAAGGTATATATATATATATACACTCTAAATGCATCAATGTTGACATAAAGAAGTTGAAGGTTGAGCGGGACCTATCATCATATATATAATACCATCACGTCCACATTCTAAATTATTATTTGCTTAATTAAGAAAAGAATATCAATGAGAATTATATATATATATATATATATATTTATTAAATACTTCTATTCTAGTATTCCATTGCTATGCGTAGAGAAACTTTTGGAAACTATACATTACAAAAAATGGTATAACAAGGTTATATGTAACCTAAGGTTTAATATATTTTCTATAAGCATTTTATATTCCCCTCAATGTTTCAGATTATATTTATACATACTATAAATATATGGTAGAAATTAACTAATACTATACGCTATAATTATTAATAAAATTAAATATGGGTTTTAATCTTCCTGTTATTGAATTGTGTGTATATATATATATATGACAACCCAACTACTGTCACAATTTATTAAAAAATCAAATCAACCTCATTAATTTTTGCAAGCAAAATAAGTATTTAATTACTGTCACTGATTTATGTTTGATGGATACATGACAAATTTTATTTATTCAATGATATACGTTTTAAGTTAATCATTCCTTTTAAAAGCAACAATGCATCTCTCTTCTAATTGCTATGCATGCTGGTGGCTTCTTGAACTCAGCTATTGATTTAAAAAAAGCTGGTTCGAAAACTACCTTCATCACCAACCTTTATAGTTTTATATATATCCAACCCTAGAAAAACTTTCATTCTTTTGAAGCAAAGCTCAAAACCTTGTACACATAAAAGATTCTACAGTCACAGTATTTATTTGCATGCTGTGTTTACTTTTTTGTCTTATCGCAACCCGTTTCTGATTAAGCTGCTGTATGTAGGGAAAAAAGAAGAAGAAGAAGCTAATTTATTGAGTAGAATAAAGATGATGGAAAATGGCAAAGTGCAGTTTGGATTTGAAGAGTTAAAAGTCGGGGAAGCAAAGGGTAAGATTCAGAAAATGGAGAGTGTGAAGAATATGGGAGTAGGAGGGGTAAAAGTGGAAAAATGGAAGAGTTTGGTAATTGGATGGATTAAAACAGAGAAGCTTAAAAGCACGATAATTGCTCAGTCAAGTTTAACCAGGTTGCAGCTTTGGACACTTGGAGCTGCCACTCTGTTGCTGCTTTGTGTTTGTTTGGTGCAACTGAGTGCTCTTAGCCAGGAAATAAAGCCAAGGCTTTTGATGTTTCAATTTTCTCATCAACATATTAATGATAATCCCTCTCTTGAAACAAGTGAGTCCCCCTTCTTCATATGTTTACTTTTCTCTGCATTTGATCAAATATAACAAATTTCTAATCATGTCCACCTAATAATATTATGTTTGTGTCTGTGATCATAAAGTTGGATTTATTTAATTTAATTGAATTGAGCCTATTTTTGAAATTAAATCTAAAAGCTTGATTTGATAGATCTTTAATTGGTATAATAATGCCAATCTAATAAAAGATTCACTATTATAATATGTATACACACACACACACACACACACACACACACATATATATATATATATAATTATGCTTGATTTATATATATTATATACCGAGAAAGTTTTGATATAGTAAATAGCTCAAGAAGAACTTATGGAGAGGGACACGTTATGTCAACTTCCACATAACCCAAAAAAATAATAATAATCAACTTTTAAAAAGTTAAATAAACTATTAATAATAATTATCATTGTGTCCTAAATAAAAATAAATAATTGTCATTATTTGATTAATGTGAATTGCTACATAACACTCCCTCTCCATAAATATTTCATGAGATCTTTATTGTAACAATCCATATATATACACATATATGTACTAAAAGTAAGAGAATTTGAATTTGAAATCATTGTAATTCAAATTTGGAATCATTCTTAAAAAAGAGAATTTGAATTTGAAATCATTGTAATTCAAATTTGGAATCATTACTACAAAAAACAGTAATAAACTTACACTACATGAACATGTATATATGTATCTATTGATATATATGTACACAACCATTTAAGCTACCCGGGTGGCGTTTCTAAATTCTTATTATATCAATTTTATATCCTCTCTGAATTTATTTTATAGATTAAGAATGCATAATATATTGAAGAAGACAATTTTTTTATTTATTTATTTTTTGGGTCTCTTTTATAGTTCCTAAGTCAATCTAAGATTGAACAATGTTGAATAACAACTTTTGCCTGGGGGGGGGGGGGGGGGGGGGTGTAATATCGCCTGATATCTATTTACTGCATTAATATGCATATTAATCAATTAAATCTAATTCTATATATAGGAGAATATGTGAACAACGGATATCTAATGGTTTCAGCCAATGGAGGATTGAATCAAATGCGAGCTGGTGTAAGTAATTATATTTTATTGGTATTATACTCTGTTTCCTATTTTCACTAATTTCCATGCATAAATATCTCCTTACTTTCGAAACCAACGTTGTAGATTTGTGACATGGTAGTCATTGCAAGATATTTGAATCTCACACTTATCGTTCCTGAATTGGATAATACTTCCTTTTGGAATGATCGCAGGTGGGTTCAATATTGGTTCAAACTCTTATTCAATCTTCAACTACTCAAATTTAATTTAAGAACCCTTAAGAAGGATTATAATAAATATGTTTATAAGTGAGGATTACGGTACTTTGAATACTAATTAAAGATTTTTTTTTGTTCCCCACATTATAGGACTATTGATAAATTGTGACTAAATTTGAACAATTTTACTTGGCAGTCAGTTCGAGGATATATTCGATGTGGATTACTTCATCTCTTCATTGAAAGACCAAGTCCGGATATTGAAATATCTTCCTCCTACACAGCATCGATCGTTTCTATATTCCATGCCACCACGTAGCTGGTCTAACATGTCCTTCTATTACGACATTGTTAGTTTTCTTTTTTCTTTTTTTTCATCCGCATTATCTCTTAATATGGACACCAATTTTAAACCTAACTAACAATGTAATTAATTGAATTTCTCTAGCTAGAATTCAATGCGTCCATAAAAATTTTGTGCCATGCCATGTCAGGTTCTCCCACGCATAAAAAAGAATCAAGTCCTCCATTTCACTAAAACCGATACAAGGCTTGCCAACAATGGACTCCCTATAGAGGTTCAGCGACTGCGCTGCAGAGTAAATTATCAAGCTCTCAGATTCACTTCCCCTATTGAAGAACTTGGCAAGAAGATTGTTCGGCTTTTGAGACAAAAGGGTCCTTTCCTAGTTCTTCATCTAAGATACGAAATGGACATGTTAGCATTTTCCGGTTGCACCGAAGGTTGCAACAGCAGAGAAGTTGAGCAATTAACTAGTATGAGGTATGTTAGAGAAAAATTATTGAAACTTTTTAATTATACGGGTCTAATCGAACTCAGAACTTGAATTAAACACCGAAGTTCATTGTCATCTGAATTCTCTTTGAATGTTTGAAGTTTAACTAGTTTATTTATTGAATTAATACCCTTTTTTATTTTATTTATTTTATTAGATATGCATATCCATGGTGGAAAGAGAAGGAAATAGATTCGGTAAAGAAAAGAAAGGCTGGGGGTTGCCCTTTAACCCCAGAGGAAACTGCACTTGCATTGAGGGCATTGGATATAGATCCAAGTATCCAAATTTATATAGCAGCTGGTGATATATATGGTGGAGAAAGAAGAATGGCATCTCTGAGATTAGCTTTTCCACATATTGTTAGTAAATATTAATTAATTACTTGGCAATTAATACATGAAATTAATGAGTATCTTAATTAAATGATAATAGTAATTGTTGTTGACGTGTATGAATTGAAATTTCAGGTTACAAAGGAAACGTTACTAAAATTTTCGGATCTTCAGCCCTTCAAGAACCATTCAAACCAAATGGCTGCACTGGATTATATAGTGGCATTAGAAAGTGATAATTTTGTTCCTTCTTATGGAGGAAACATGGCAAATGTAGTCGAAGGCCACAGACGGTAGGATACCTCGTTCTTATGCTATATATGTATATGTTAAATTATCACTATTTGTTAAAACTTAAACTATTTAAAAAAATAATAATAATGAGTTATAACCATAATGAATGTTTATTTTTTTCTTTTTTGAAAATAATAAGTTTTGATGATATTTTCATGTTCTTATCTTATGTCGAAAAATATATGTCTGATAAATAATTCTATTTAAATAATGTACATATATTATTAATAATGGAACTTTTATTGGATCCACATGTTTTATGTACATAATAGAATTAACATTGTTTAATTATAAAACCATTATATATATATATGTTAATTAATCGCAGATACTTGGGGTTCAAGACCACAATTCGTCTGGACAGAAAGCTTTTAGTGTACCTAATAGACCAATATAAGAATGGAACACTGAGCTGGGATGAATTTTCCCAAGCAGTGAAAACGGGTCATGCGGATCGAATGGGTAACCCGACCCAGAGATTGGAGATTCCTGGAAAACCTAAAGAAGAAGAGTATTTCTATCGCAATCCTCAGGAATGTTTGCCACCAATCACTCGAAGAATAATTTCAAAATCATCGTAATATGGATATAGGATCATGGATTACGGATCATGGATATGGGCTAACAGCTTGTTGTTAAGATTTTGTCATCTGGGTTATCTATAAAGAAACGATGTTGCATCATTCATTCATGTTGCTTTAATTTTAATTTTCGTAAAACGATCATTCATTTTCGTAAGATTTGATTAGCATTCTTTAATTTTGCTTTTTTCATAATCAAGAAAAACAGAGAAAAACGGGGGGAAAAAAAAGATGTTGCATCTTTCATTGTTTTTTTGTGGGTCTTCATTTTTCAGTAATTAATGTGTTAAGAAAGTTAAAAGTTAGCAATGCCTAATTCATTGCTTTTATCCACTAGATTTTCAGATAAAATAAATAAATAAAATAAATTAGGTGGTTCCATCGATAAAAAAAAAAAAAAAAAAGTGGTTTATGGGGCAGTATTTTTCATGTGAGAGGTCTGAATTCCTGTTTGTAAACCCAATTTTGTTTTCAGCTGTCACTGATTTTCTTTCAATGAAAAAAGAAACGGATTTTACAGAGTTAGTTTATATAAACATAATTTAAAGCGTTCAGGTAAAAATAAGAAAAAAAAAAAAAAAAGCTAAATATATTTGACCCAAATTGTCTCATGAAAGAATTAAGTGTATTTCTATTTTTTGTTTCTTTGGTCAAAAATGGAAATATATTGAACTAAAGAAGATCATTGTTTGCAAGAGCCATAAAAACCAAAGACAAACTTGGATCTAAACCA